>NC_061520.1:6667500-6772500 GCF_022379125.1 Scophthalmus maximus
AGAACAGAAAAAAATAAAACGTTGAAACGTTTGACCCATAAAAAACAAACAAAAAAACCCAAAACATCAAATGTGTCAGTGACGTCACTTCGACAGAAACTAAGGACCTCGAGCGCCTCAAGACTTTGTGTTTCGTTGCGTTGGGAATTTCACTCTGTCGTCATGAAAACAGAGTTCACAAAGTTGCCTTCGTGTTTCTGTGAAGCGCTGCGGACGAATGGAGAACGAGTCTTACCTTCGGGGGATGGAGCAGTCGATCCAAACCACACTGAAGTCGCGTATTCCTCCAAATCCTCTGTTCTGTTTGGGGTCCCTTTTTTTTGCGCGCGCGCGCCTGCGCGTGCGTGTGTGAGAGTCTCTCTCTCTCTCTTCTCTCTCTTCTCTCTCTCTCTCTCTCTCTCGTCCTCCGAGTCCGTGGGTCTATAATAATAATAACTGTCGGACTCCTCCTGGGGAACGAGGCTGGAAGAGTCCGGTCCAGGTGTGAACTGTGCGAGACAGAGAACAAACATATTGACCCACTTTCTCATTTCTTTTGTTTGTTTGTTTGTGAGTTAAAGTGCGTGTGTGTGTGTGTGTGTGTGTGTGTGTGTGTGTGTCAATGATCAATCTGATTGCACCAGACGCGTGTCAGACTTATCCCTGCGCCGGTGGGGACGAGTCCCAACACAATAGGCCGGGTCGATCTGCAGAACGCGTCTCCTCTCCTCCCGACGCAGACGCACGGAGCTCCGCGCAAAAATGCGAAAAATGACAAAGATCCGAAAACTTCACCGAGACGCGGAGAGAGAGGGAGCGAGAGAGAGAGAGAGAGGGAGAGATAGAGAGAGAGAGAGAGGAGAAGAAGAAGAAGGACAAACACTCCCGCAGAAGAGAGAAGAAGGAACATTTAACTTACCTTTCCTTTTTTATTTTTTTTATTTTGGGCCAAGTCGCCGTGTCCTGTTCGGGTGGAGGCCGCCGGTCAGCTGGGGTTTTTTCCTGCTGGGGGGGCGAGTTTGGTTGAAAATTTGGCGCCTTTGTTGTTGTTTTTTTTCCGCAATATTTTTCTCGGGGGTTTGACAGTAGAAGTGGAATGTTAAGTATGACTCTGGTATGAAGTCAACGCGCTACACTGGAGAGCGGAGGGGGAGGGAGAGAGAAGAGGCTTTCGGGGAGGAGCCACCGGCGGCGCGCGTCAATCAACACGCTGGGGGCGGCAGTGATTTCCCTGCAGGCCCCGCCCCCTTCCTCCTCCTCCCCAAACACTCACTGCAGCTTCCTGCCCTAAAACTAGTCTATGCACATTCTCTATTAAACAATAATACATGGACACATGTTGCTGTTGATGTCTGACTTACTGTACTGCAAGAGTGTTACTGAAGTATTTCAAGAGAGAAACAGCAAAATAGCAATGATGCTGACTCTAATTATGCCATAGTGCAAAACATTGCACGGTGTGTAAACGGGTTTACATTGCAATACATGTTATTTTTTTGCAAATATATTTTTTCCATAACATTCCAGTACTTTAGCAGACGCTTTTTTCCAAAGCCACTTACGATAAGTGCATTCAACCGCGAAGATATAACTCAAATAGAGAACATAAACAAACATCAAATAGGAAAAAACCCCCGCTTCAAGTGCTTATTTGTAATTGTATGTTTAATATAATAAATTCGGGGAGAAAGGTGCAGTCTGGACAGGTGAGTTTTCAGTCTATATTTCCTTGTTTATTACTTTTTCCAACTTTGTGTTTCTTATTTTCACTGTCCCTGTGCCGCTGTAACGCTGCCAGTTTCCTCGTAGTAGGACCAATAAAGGATTACTTTGTCTTGCCTTATCTCATCTGAAATCTCAAAGCAAATCCATAAATATAACATTTAAATGAGGAGCCAAATAATCCACATCCAAATATTACATTAACATTTTAGTATTGTTATTGTTATCATGACCTCTATTTAACAAGGAATAAGAACAAAAATCTCTTATTCAGGAGCTTCCTGGCCAAGACAGACAGCAGCACATGTAACACTGTCGCAGACAAATTAAAAAAAACATAATTTAGAATGAGGAACAACATTCATCGACAGTCATTGCATCTGCAGCCAAAAGTGCCAGGTCCTTCGAGATCACTTCAAATGTGTCCAATGAGACCAACATCCATATTAATGCTCCCTCTCCTCTAATCCACCACATGGGGACTTGCCCTATTACTCAAAAATGAACGATCAAACTCAGATATTCAATCAGTTCCAACACTTTCAACCTGGTCATCGTAGTCTCTGTGGGGATCTACATGCCACATGTTGATTACCAGTCAAACGTTTCAGAACAGCCCCTTGACCTTAAATTACCTTAAAGGTCACAAAGAATAAGAATAACTTGCAGTGTTCATGACGTTAATGCAAACAATACTGGCGTCCCGACTTAAGCTGACTTCTTACGAGCCCTCTGCACAGAGGCGGTGTTATAGAACAAACTGTTGCTTCACCCTCTGATGCATAATTGGGACAAAACTGCACTGCGGGAAGATAAAGGTGAGTGACGAAGGAAGACAGACTGGTTCGTCCAACAGCAAGATAACGATTCACAACACAAAAAGAACAAGACATGTGGCTTGAAATGAGCAGCACAGTCTGCAGACTCAAGGCCTCCTCCTGGAGCTGGTTTCCGCACTAAGCGGACAGAAGGTGAAATCGGAACAACGTTCCCGCAAATGCAACACACGTGCGCGGGAACTTCTGCAACCGTGTTGGGCCGAATGTTCTGAACAATATTTGATTTTCCAAATGGAGAAAGAATGCGTGTTCGACTGCTCAATAAGGAAAAAAAAAAAAGAATAGTTAAACAATTAGTTTTCTTGACTCTTTTTTTAAAACCTAAAAAATAAAACTTGTGATCGATGCTTTAAACTCAGAAAAACTGAGACACTGAATTATGTAAAGTAAATAACAGCTAGAAAAAAACTTGAGATTTTCTTTCTTTCTTTTGCCATAAATTATTAGTGGTAAAAAATCCATGTCTATGTGGACTGGGTTAAGATCTTTAAAAAAAATGGCCTCTACAATGTCTGACATGCTTTGAAAGATTACTGTGAATAAAAGAGGCCTCTGGTGCTTCAGTCGACAAATTTACCAAATGGAAAGTCTCATTTTGCATTCGTACGAGTGTAAAAATGTAGAGATCTCTGTGAACCTGTGGACCCTGAACACATCTCCACCCAGAAACAGCTCCTTCTGTTGGTCAACAACGTGGGTTGCAACGTTTCAACGAATCATCCACCACCGTGAACACACACGCAGAGCTACTGTACATAAAGAAATTGCATCAGCCGTGTTAGTGTATTGATTGGAAATCAAATGACAGAAGAGAAAAGAGAATTTAATGGGGGAAGAGGAACTCACTCATCTGTCCAGGGGAGCTGCCAGCGTCATGCGTCATTTCACCTGCGAGTTCGGACAACTGCCGGAGCAGGTTCAGGCAGAATTCAGCCCTCTCACTCGCTCCCAGGGCCCACGGCTCAAACAGGTTTTTCATCCCCGAGTTGAATGTTCTTTCAACGTGTAATAAGGCAGACTACCGGAGCAAAAGGCGTGGGAGTCTCTCCAGACTCGCAACTGGTCAGAGTCTGTGTGATTCTCTGCCAGCCGCCAGATGATAATGTCAAAAACACTCCCCTATAAAAAGTTATCGAAACCACAGTGAGGGGGTGACTTATACTTAGGGTCTGCAAAATCCATTTTTATTGTTTTTAAAGGCTGATTTTTGGGGGGGCATTTTGTTTTTATTTGATAGAGATATCTGATAATACAAAGAGGACATTCAGGGGAAGAGAGAGAAAAAGAGGGGGAAGAGCGAAGTGCAACAAATGTCCTTGACTGGAATCAAACCGAAGAAAGTTGTGGTTATATCGAATCGCTTTTCAACCACTTGGACACCGAGCTCCATTCATTTCTATTATGATATTGTGTTTCTGACCACAGACAGTTACTAGGTGAGAAACAAGGAAATGCTAGTTCCCTGAAAACTAAAGGAACATTTTGAAAAATGCCCAATGTTGCAATATTAAAGAAAGTGGAAAAAATTCTTCCCGGACCAAGTTTGGTGGAAATCTGCTCTGTAGTTTTTGTATAATTATATTGACAAATAAATCAACAGACAGACAGAAGGACCCAGGGGGAAAGCTAACTTCCTTTGGCCTACGTTAATAAATGCCGACTATATTATTGAAGGAAATGTAATTCACATGCTTTATTAAATAACATAATTACAACAAGCCTACAAATGCAACAAAGGCAGTGTTCAGAAAAAAATGAATGTAAAAATATAAAAATCTACGTGGGCTCAAATCGTCAGAAAAGGACAAGAAATCTGCAGAGTAATGAAATAAAAATGTGAGAGATACTAAGAACTACAGATGCTTCTAATCCAAAGTGTTTCTCTACTGGTATAAAGTCACTAAAACATGGACAGTCTGTTGAATAAGCTTCACTCATTCTTTCAATGCTATGAGCGTAACAAGGTGTCACCTGTGCAGATGGTCAATATCTCACAAAGTTTAATTTACAGATTAAAAAATGAGTCTTTGCCCCAAAGAAATCGGATATTCTTAAATTTCTTTTAAATTCTTAAAATTCTTTTAAAAGTGTGTTTGCATTTTTTAAAGTCATGAAGTCTGACATGAAGTACAGCCCAATACCATACAATACAATACAGCACAACAAAGCTGAAACATGAACAGTTTAACATCTTTCGATGATGTTAGTAATCTTTAAACACCTTCATCCCCTCAACAGAAAACAGAGTGAATAACTGAGACAAAAACAAAATCCGGTCAGTCCAGTTGTCATGTAAGATCAGATGTGGGAATCACACGCCACAAAAAGGTGAGCTGCATTCAAGGAATCATTATTCGTTTATCGGTGCCCATCACAGGACGTGTCGAAGGCAACGTCCACAGACATGGGTTGGCCTGGTGTCAGTGTTGGGCGTGTTGCGCACACTGAAGCGTCCGTCCGTCCGTCCGTCCGTCCGTCCGTCCGTGTGCGTGTGCGTGTGAGCTACTGGGGAATCTGTCTCGTTATTCACAGGCAATTTTGCCGTCGAAGCTGGAGAGCGCGATGGCGAATGCCTGCACAGCGCACAGCGGGTAGTTGAAGTCCAGCGTGAAAATGTCGTCCGCTATCCGTCCAAACTGCATCACAATGTAGTCGACTGGAAGAGACAAGGAACTGCTAAGATAAATGGTCCAACCCATTCTGTATATAACAAGCTGATGATCTTTTAACTTTAGACTGAAATTGACCATGTTTCAACTGAATTGTGTATTTTCATATTTATCTGTGGCATTATTACGCTGACTTTCCCTTGATAACACACAGTCACACACTCTCCAGGACTCAGGCGATTCGTAGTTTACTAAACTTGTTTTTATAGTCTTTGAGCAAAGAGAATTTACTTGAGCTATTTATTAAGGTGTTCTCAGAGAACAATCAAGGCGTGACTTTTAATCTCTTTCTGTACATGTCTAATCATGTGCTGTTGTGGCTGTCGAATTAATTTCACAGCTTTTAATTCATACGTGTATTGTGTCAGACCAACATGTAAAGATGATCGACATTCTTCTATCTATCTATCTATCTATCTATCTATCTATCTATCAATCTATCTATGGGTGCAGTCGAATTGTCAAATTTGCCTAGTAAGTTTCATAAATCTTAGTGACCCGGAAGTTTTTGATCAGCAGCCATGATATAAGCTGTTCAGATTTTTAAATGCACAGGAAAGGAGCTTCAATGCTCATTTAGCAGTGGGTACACTGGACCTTCCTATGCTAAAAGAAAGGAGAAATAGACTCCACACAATTCATTGCGGAAGCGCTATTTAACGTGACCAGCACGGACGTAAACGATTAAATCTTAAGTAGAAGAAGTAGAAGAGTACAAATCGAGACGCATAAGAGACGCACGTCATCACGTAAGTTACCGTTACATATGAAGTATTTACATCTGATGTCACACGGTGGTAAAACACACTGAAACATGCTGATGGAGCCGCTGTGTTTTTCATAGTCGATCTTCGAGAATTTGTAGTTTCACTGCGGCAGACGCATCAATAACATCCGCCGTCGCGTGATGACGTAGTGTTGTGAAAGGCGAGTCGGATTATCTGAGCACAGCTGTCGACTTTTCCTAAATCCTATGAGTCCTCCTTTACACCTTTCCTTGACTTCATGATGTTTTTCACTGGGGAATAGTAGAAAAGACGATAGGAAGACGATAGGAAGGACAATCTGAATCCACCCTATCTATATCTATCTATCTATACATCTATATCGATCCATCCATCCATCCATCCATCCATCCATCCATCCATCCCACTCACGGTCTTTGGAGTGGACGATCTGGAAGTTCTTGATGGAGGCCTGGGTGACCCTGCCGTTGAAGTTGAGCACATGAGACGCCGTTTCTTCGTTCCACACTGGCGTCTTGTTGCGAAGCTCGATCAGATTTTCCGTCCTTCTATTCTGGTGTCTTATCAACAAGCCGTCACATTCCTGTGAAGAATTGGCAAAACACAATTCAATTAACACCAACGACGACCGATGTGAGTTTACACACTGGCCTTGTGTAGCTCTCATAATTAAACCCGACAGCATTCCATAAATCAAGCTGTGGGCAGTATGGATATCACATGCGAGTCATCTGATGTTCTCAGTCGAACGCACACGAATTGACAAGTCACAGTTGAAAGTGTGTGTGTGTCTGTGTCTCTAACATACTTTCTTTGCTAAAAAAAAAAAGGATTGTTCTTTTCTCTCTAGTTCACTCTGCTCCACGTTGTTCTTCTCTCCACTTACCTGACCCACCTTGTGACCCAGGTGGGACCCAGGTCGGCCAGTTGGAGTCATGTTCTGTATGTTTGTGAGTATTTATTGAGGACATGTGTGAATGTAACATACAGTAAACCAACTCATTATGCAAGAACATATGTATTGATCCTAGTGCCATGGTCTGTTCTATCTTATTAAACTTTTATTTTTCCGTCTAAGTTGCATTAAAGACACTACAAATAAGGCAATACAATACAATAAGTGAGACAACAATAGCAGCAACAACAACAACAACAACAAAAAACAATGATCTTACATTTCTTGGTCGGAGTGGTACCCTGTCGTTGTCCTTGTCCATTCCAGGAACTATGACTGTCATCCTTCTGGGTCCTTTCATTCCTAAGACATTTGTTTCCTGAAGCCAGAAATGAGTAAAATTTATTACATTATCTTACTTAATAAACAAACAAAAACAAATTCTACCTTAAACAGTATTGACGAAACACACGGTATAGATAATTAACAGTGAGCCGTAAGACGACTTACATAGATGATGCCTGCCAACTCCTGCCGTGCGTTCGACATGTCTGGAAGAGCTCTTTCTGGATTCAGAGCATTGTCGAATACTGTGAACTTAGTGCCCATTAAATTTGACCTAGGCAGTGTAAGAAAACAACTTGTAAGAATTAAAAATTAAACTCACATTAATGAGAACACAGAGCCTTTATTACACTATCCCTGTGCTGCTTTGGAATGAATTAATTAATTTCTGAAGTGTACCTCAGCTTCCCCACAAAATTCTCTCCGCCTCTGGATAAATCTGTGGCGTCGATGGAGATGAGGTAATTCGAAGTTGCGCATTTCTTTCTTTTCCTCCCGGCTAATAGGAATGTCTGCAAAAAACAAAAACAGTTGTCCCATAAGAATAAAAAAAAAATAATTAAACAAAATACACATATGCACACATATCCCCAAAGCTACACTAGAACATCTTTTTTAATATGGGTGCTGTGGTATCTTTTTTAAAGGGTTTACATTTTGTTTTGGTTCAATCTAAATTATAACCTGCAATATAGATCAATACTTGACCTTTTTTTCGTTGTCTAGATGGAGGTAATACAGAGGGTAGAGGCTCTTGTCCATCCCTCTCTGGTCTCGCGTCACTCGGCATTTGATGGTCACGCCCTGCGGAGCCGGCTGCAGCACGAAGATCTCCAAGTTGTCAAACTCAATCTCAGGCGTCGGAGGTCTCTCCTGGTCGAGAAGCATAAATAGGTAGAGTCTGAAGAATATAAACGGTTTTAATTCTGTGAGTGGATTGTGGGAAATTGAGATACCTTTTTCTTCTTCCCTTTGCCCTTTTTCTTCTTTGATTTTTCTTCTTTCTCAGAGTCAGAGTCGTCGCTCTCCTCTGCCTTTGCTAAAACACACAACAGACTTGTTATATACTTCTTAGTGACACAAACTGTGGAATAATTTACTTGTAAACTCGCCTTTCTTCTTTGTCTTCTTATCTTTGTCTTTTTCTTTGTCTTTGTCTTTGTCTCCTGATGTTTGGAACATGGACAAAGAGCCAGCGCTGGCTTTCTTCTTCGTTTTGCTGGACTTTGTTTCCCCTTCACTGTCGTCACTGTCCGATTTGGCAGCTGCTCAAGGAAGAGGCAGAAAGATTTTCAAATAGAGTTCACAAGTTTCTATGAACTTCAACTAAGGTACTTGAGTTGTGCTTGTTCTGTAAAGTCAGCTAAGATGCACATACTCAAGAAGGCAAAGCATAAAGTTTTGGGATGTGACGGGTTTTCAACAATCACCTTTCTTCTTGCTTTTTGAGTCTTTTTCTCCATTTATCTGGAACATTGAAGCTGGCTCCTTCTTCTTCTCCTTCGACTTGGACTTTTTTTCTTTTCCATCAGAATCTTTGTCTTCTGGAAAATGAGAATCATGAGAGGATTTGTGTTTGTGTGTGTTTTTCCTTTCATAGACAAAAAAATCTCCTCCTTCGTTTAATATACTGGACAGAGAAGCAATAAGCAAAATTTGAGACTGACAGAATATTAAAAGGACAATTTTTTTTTTAGCACGCAATCCTGACTGTGTGCTCAGTTTGAAATCTGCTCTCAGCGTTTCTTGCAGCTGTTGAGTCAGATTGTGAGCTCATGAGATGATGAGAGGGATTCAGGGCTTCACCAGGACTCATCTCTATCTATCTGTTAGGTCAGGGTCATATCTTTTACAGTTTACATGATTTAGACCAAGGAAAAGGTTAATGAAGCCCACTGGGAGGTGGACAAGGGAGATGTCCAGGAGAAGGGAGGCCAAATTCCTCACTCAGATCTAGTGGCACAAATGTTGTGTCCTCAAAACCCAGATTTCACCCAGAGCACTGTCAACGCTCGCTCCTCAAACTTGTCCCAACACGCTCTCACGCCTCAACCTCCCTGCCTGATTACTGCTCAACACCGTTCGTGGGGCCTGTATAGTTTTGGCGTTAATGAACGTTGGGGATGGAAAGCACATGGTTAAACATCTGCTGAGGTAAAGTACTTGAACATGTACTCATTCATCAAAATAGGCCTAGTCACTTGTAAATACAGCTTTGACTGTTTAGGCTGAATGTCAACTGCTCAACTATTTTATATTTGTGGCACAGTTGCAGCTTTCAACAGCTGGAAAACCAATGTACTGTTTGTTAACTGAACTGAACTCGGACTTTTACAATCAATGTTTTATATATGTGGCTGGAGTTTTCCTGAAACAAAATTCTATTTCAAATCTGTAAATTGCATCAAAATAAGATCAAATAAAATTCATGATCTATAAACATTGATACTTTTCTGATATAGTAAAGCAAAGAGCTTCCCAGAGAAGTTATAGAAAATACACTGTGCATAATTTAATCCACTTTATTTCCATGGTTACCACAAACAGAGCAGCTGGCTCGGCCTTGCTTTACCAGAGGAGCAGGGGGCCACAGACACAAGTTCGTACAGGTATTTCTGAAATGACTGGCGGACGATCAGAGGTGGAGAGGAAGGTTAAGTTAAGCTCACGGGCGAAAGTGCTGGAGCTGATCCAAACAACGCTCTGGGCTATATCATACAATCACTTCAACAGTGATGAGATAAATAGCTCAATTTTCAAGGACATTTCTCTGTAATGATACTTGATCCCCCCCCCCCCAAAAAAAGTTGTAACTCTGCTCTGCACACTGTAACAGTCTTGAGAGGCTGATACTGATATTTTCAAAAAGAAACAGTTTGTCAAGTCAACAGGAGTCAAGTTACACTGCAACAAGATCATGTTCATGAGTGCAGTTTATATCTTGTTTAGTATTTTATGGCTAATAGGTAAGCATGTTACTGTCACTTTAAGAGAATTAGCTTACGGCTTGTGCCGAGATTCAGAAACCGACCGAGCCATATGGTTTTCTTAGACTTTGGATACATCTGTAAGGTTTCACAAACTGTGGAATAAATGTTTTTTTTCGTTTTATCCTTCACACCGGAGTACTGTGAAGCTTTTTCTCCTACTACGACTGGCGTACACGAGTCCGTCCGCGGAAACCGACGGATCTCAGCTCATGCTAACAATAAATAGCCACGTTAAGTGTAAAATGTTAGCATAATGCAAATCCCCACAATTACAATACTAACCGCTGCTTCTGTCAAATACGGCATATAAGTTAGCTTACTTTTAGCATGTTAGCATGCTCACATTTGCTAATTATTTGGATATAAACTAGAGTATTTGCAGAACACCAACTGGCCTGGGAACGGTTGAAAAAGGATGAGCATCAAAGAGATGACAATTCATCCTGAGCAGGACGTGCATGCGTCTGTACCAAAGTTCGTGGCGATCCAATCGATCATTTCTGATACATTTCGCTCGATACAACAAATGCTGACGTCAGTAATTGTTGACATATGTTACTGTGGAGCCACACGGCGAGACACGCTGCTACGTTGGCAAAATGGTCAAAGATATTGCATTAGTGCCTTTGTACCAAAATCTTTAGTTGTCTTTTAAAATCAAGTGGAAGTGGAGCCTACAAATATACATCTCTTTCATTTCAATTTTCAAGCTGGAAAGATAGATACTACTTTGTTAGCATGGCCAACGAGTTAGCAACAAGCTAGTTGGCTAATCAGTCTTTTCCAATTTGGAATACGTTCAACCGTGTGGAATTGTCAGGATTGCAACAGTCTTAATTACGTTTCCCACAGCGATCACTTGAGGGCAAGTCACTGTTGCTTTGTTGCCTCCGCTACCAAAGTGAAAGTTTCCACTCACTCACCATTACACAATAAAAATGATCTGATCCTCTTAACAACACTATAGACTGCTCTCATGACTGGGTTCCTGCTTCCTGCCGTACCTTTAGATTTAGATTTCTTATCTTTGGCAGAACTTGCGATTGGAGAGCTGTCCTTCGTCGTCTTCTTCTTAGTTTTCTTCTTCGGGGTGTCCTCTTCCTCATCGTCATCATCGCCATCTGTGCCTGAACCTAAAGAGATGGCGAACATTACTATGCGACTAATTCTGGTCTTTTCGGGGATGTTTGCCCAAATACTCAAATTCAAAGTTTAGTTGTGTATTTAATTTGTATGTATTAGGATTTAATTAAAATCTCAAAGGTCTTTACACATAGCCCAGTTTCACCGTGAAAATTGCGCTCATATTTCTTTTGAAAGAAAAGGCATAATATGACTCACCTTTCTTCTTTTTTGGAGCACTTTTAACTTTCTTTTTCGGTTCTTTCTCTTTTCCTTTCTCCTTTTCTGGTTCGTCCTTATCCTTTTCTGTTTTCTTTTTCTTCACCTTCTTTCCGTCTATAATGTTGATAGGGAGACAGCAAAGTATCCAATATGGTTAGACTGTATTTGTAGAAAGAACTGAAAATATCAGTTTGTCATCTGCATCCTTCAAAAGAAAAGCTTAAAATGTCACAGCCTCTCCCTCCCGTCGGTGTTTCTCACTTTGAATGGCCGGGCTATCCTCTTCTGAGGCATCTTCATTTTTCTTGGCCTTTGTTTTTTTGGGCTTGGCTTCAGCTCCATTTAGCTTGGTCACGGTTGTGCCATTGGCCTCTTCTCGTTTCTTTTTTGGCTTCTATGAAAGACTTGTGGAACAATGCGAGAAGAAGTCAGTTTTGGGGGAATAAAAATATTTCGGAGGATTAATCAAAATAGCTGCATCGTAATTACAAAAAAAAATAACTCACCATAACAAATTGAGATGTGAAGGAAGACGAGGGGGGAAAAATAATGATATTGTTACTTCCATAGCTATTAATAATATAGTACAACTATGAAATAGAATCTGGTAATTGTATCTTCCATCATTCACATTTGTTTTGAAGATCATCCTCAGAGTAACACAGTGAGACAGACATACTGTAATAGCAAATGTAATACGTTTTTGTAATATAAAACTTGTGGCAAAGCTTTAGATTAATTAAGCTGCAGAAAAACAGCTTGTATTTACTACAAGCAAACTGACTTAGTAGCTAAGGTTTACTTACATGTCAACAGGTCAAAAGTAACAGGGCATGAGGTAATGACAGTGATATCATGCACTTAAACCTTAATTTGAGTTCACGTCCTCACCAAGAAGTCTATACGTTTATGATAACTTAGCTCTAAAAACAAAACAAGAAATAAACAAGTTATGCAACAATTTTATGCAACTTGCTCGGGCCTCCTCCTGAGTACTACAAATTAAGATAAATACATTGTACAATATGGTCACAGTTAATCACAAACCCACACGTTAAGGACATAAGATTTCGAGTCTATTATTTTATGAAGCACCAATGTATTTTAACTAAACAAATAAATCTATTGAGAGCCAGGAGTGCAAAATGCAGTATTTGAAAGTCAGTATTTGAAAGTTACGTTTATTAAACTTTTTTGTCTTTTCTTTATTTAGAATAAACCGCACATATTTTGTCCAAATGTAATTCTTCACAACGCTCCCAAGTTTTGCGTTTATTTCTTCATTACCGGTAATATCTTCTAGACACAAGGCTACAATATCTACCCCCTCGTGCATTGATCAATGCGATTATTTCTGTATGCAATAATTGATTTTTTGGTATACAGTCAAATGCAACTATGCTGTAATGAGCAAAAAGTGTGGGGAGTCTGAAAACTAAAGCACTGAACAAAGTGACAGGAACAATGTGTCACAGTCGCAGGTCACAAGGAAGGAGGTCAGTGTGATCGCGACCAGCAGAGACAGTAAAGGTAATCCTATTAGATGTAGATGTAGATCCTGCAACGATGGAGGTCTATTTGTGTCCACAGACAACCCACAAGTCAGAGTAATGGCGGAGGATTTGGGCATTCAGCAAACTGGAAACAGTTGTATAAAAGTTCAGGAGGCGACTGCCCATCAACTGCAATAAGCCGAGACAAAGGCCAGACTTTTTCGCAGAATTAAAACATCTTACAAAACATAATTTAGAAAAAAAACAGATACTACTTGTGAACGTGGCATCAGACTTTTGGACCCCATTGTATATTCAAAATATAAGAAATCATTTTGCTTTGCTGACGCCATCCAGATGTTTGGTTTTAACTCTGATTTAGGCTCATGTTTTTAAAATAATGTGTCTTAAACTCTGCCATTGACCTTTTTAGTTTGCTTTGTATAAGAGTGGAGGAGCTGACACATAACTGTAGGTATTCCCTAAGAGGATTTAAATTTCATGAACCAAGTTGTGAAATTATGATCCAAAATCACTGTCAATGTTGTGTAAAAACAATAACGATTTTATAACCTAGTTTCCGCATTAGTGATGTAATTGTTCACATGTGTTTTTTCATACTGATTAAAAGGGAAGATCCTTAAAAGCTTTTAAGAAGGAAACAGCAAAAAGATGTAAAATGCTGTTGCAGACGTCACCACAGTAGCATCGCTGGATTATCGACCGCCTTCTATCCCTCATGCGTGCATTTGCAGATGCATTGCTCAGCAGATGAGCTCCAACACTCGGACATCGTCGATCCAAGACGAATGTCAACGCTCGAGGAGAAGGCAACCTACTCTGTAGTGTGGCTGCTTAAAGAGATGATATACAGTTTTGAAGTCTGAATGACTGGAGATTGTCTCAGTTGGATAACTAATGATTGATAATTCAATGGAAAACTTCCCATGCCAGCATTTGTACCAGTTACCCTACGTGTGGGTCTGGGATTATCATCTACGTTATTGTTTTTGTTAAGTATGTCTTTGATTTAACATAACCCAAGGACTCATTGAGAAATGTGTGCTAAAAAAACCCATAATGTGTTTAGCCATAATTGCACCGTACCCTAATTTTAAACTCTGCATAGGCGGTTTTACTATAAATATTGATTTAAAGATGGTTAATTGTCTTTTGTAATCCCCCAGGTCTCACTCTCTGAATATAATTACATGTCATTAGCAGGCAGCTGAATGAACACGGAGACATTTTTAAAGTCAATAAAAAAAACGTCCACAAAACCGCAACCCAACCATTTTACCTTCTCTGCAGACATGGCGTGGCCTTCGACTTCAGCTGTACCACTTCTCCCTTTCAGAGGTTAGAAAATAAAAAAAGCAGGCTTCCCACTGGAGATAATGAAAGAGTGAGAAAGCTCTGTACTCACTGCATCCCCATCAGCAGAAAGTTGTTAATAGGATTTATGTGTAAAGCCATCTGCTCTGTAGAAACACGTCAAAGGGAGAGACCAACAAAGGCCCGGGAGGAGGGAGAAGACTTGTTTATCACGTGTTGTTCACCATCCACACACCTAGAACTGGGATTTCACATCCCCAGGATACTTACCTCAGCTAGATCGCAGCTGTTACAAGACGTTTTGTCTGTACTTCTTTCCCTCACACCTAGTGCAATTTACAGTATAGGTCAGATCGGGAAAAGCATCTGTGCTCCCCATCTCTGGTGTCAGCTGAAGAAAAAGGGATTTCAAATTTTTTTCAACACAGATTTACCTGAAAATGATGCTGCAAGGCCGAAGTAGAACCTTCATCTTCTTGATTCCTGAGGGAAAATTAATGACAAATACACGTAATTAGCTAAATCAGGGCTCCAGACTAACTTTTCTGTTTTTACTAGGAGCACTGTAGCCCCTTACTGAAAATTTCAAGAGCTTAAGCAGGATATTTAGGGGCACACCTTAAACCGACCTGCATCGCAATTATTCACATTATCCCCCATTTTAACTGTATTATGATAAATGCTTTAAATGCAATAAATAGAAACTACAATGTGCTTTCTTATTTAAAGTTCATAATGTCACATTTTAATTGAAGTCGGAGAAAAAAAGTGCCAATGGTTCGTGGCAGTTGTTGAGCGTGACGTTAGACGACGACAGCGAGACACACGAAGTTGACTAATCAATCCCCGATCCTCCCCCTCTCACACACTTTCACCTACACTGACGGACTCTTTTCAACATTGAAAGAAAGAAATTTAGGAAGGAAACTTCTGCTTATTTGCAGGTCCCACGTGCGATGAGTTAAAAAATAAATATTTGCAGCGTCTCAAATTTTTGGGGTCGCAGTCTGGAGCCTTGTAAAAGTAACAATGTGAACCGTTTACAGCATTAATGCTCACTAATATGTGCATTTATGTGTGTGTGTGTGTGTGTGTGTGTGTGTGTGTGTACACAATACACATGTATTTTGAAACACTTGCTTTTGTTTGGCCCACTCCCTCCCTCCCTACCTACATGCCTATCAATCTCTTATCTATATCATATAGTCCCCATATTTTGGCAACCAGTAGCCATGACTGTGTGAAAGGTTTCTCCTCCACCCCTCCCACAGCCAGAGAGCCCTGTGGAGTCATTTCTTAATTAATAGGTCACACAGGGTATGGGAATAGGGCCTGAGCAGGTCTGCCTGACAGGAACAAAGCTTTCCCTTGCTACTTATTGGTTTAGCACCACTTGGCTCGTACCAGCGGAAAGTGGGTGTGGCAAAGCAGGAATAACCATTCAAGAAAACCACAAGGCGTCAGGTGGGGCTAGTGGGAAGCACGAGGAGGGTAGAGCTTGCACATTCGAAAAAAATGTAATGTGTGTTGCTGTTGACATACCTGTCCCGTGTCCAGGCCTCTTTTACGATGCGATTGTCAAGAGGCATGTTTGGTGTGGAAAAAGTTTACGTGCCAATTTATGGTCTTCATGAAGAAACAGGTCAAAAGAGAGAGTGTAGTGACTGAAGGATATCCAACACACTCAACACTGTATGTAAAGGTTTATCGGCGTGAACATATAAAACATTAGCATTAAAACAATCCCTCACCAGACAGTGGTCTTGCAAGGCCGCACTATGATTGACTCCATCCAGCTAGTGAGTGCACATCCTGCAGCACACAGAGGGGTCACATGACCCAACTTCTAAGAGGATTTTTAACAAAACAACAGGTCCCGTCCCCCCCATCGACTACCACTCAACCAGGAAGCCGTGACCTTTCAAATAGGATTACTCTAATTAGCCACTCACCATCTGTGACCATTTCTAGGGTTTTAATGGAAAAGCTGTGGAGACTTCCACAAAAAAAGAAAGGCTTAGGTGTAAATTGACTTTACAGGAAAGTAAAACACATTGAGGACAAACAATAATGTGTATCTTCATTATTTTTTTAAACTAGGATGTGCATTTAAAATGATCAAGAGGCTCATTTGGTGGGTTATGGCAAGAGGAGACAAGTTGGGAAAACAGGGATAAACAAGGCAGAACCGAGACAGAAGTACGGTTTTCCTCGGTAAGACGTCTCCGACATATGGTCTCCATACGCTCCAAACTCAGCTGTTTGGTCTGTGTTTGACCCTAGCAACAGTGCGAATGTGAAGCAGGATGATGCTGAAAACATGTGAACCTCCTTAAATACACAAGTCACTATGGTGGGTTTAAAAAAAGAAAGAAAAAAAAGTGTGATTTCCTCAGTCAACCACCAGATGCTGCTGCGCCCCAAAGGACAAAAACACAACGCAGGGAAAGCAGCTGCAAAACACCAGGGGGCACGTAGAAGTACTGTAATTTCATTTTACGCATATTTTAGAAATGACTGATCAGACCTCACTTGCGATGTTTGAAATGTTATAATTATCCATGGGAATAGTGGTTTTCTATCTCAGCCACGTCCTGGCTGGAGTCTCAAAACTCACAAGAGCAGATGGGGGGGGGGGGGAGTAATCACAGCTGAAGTGAACAATAACACGTGATAGAAAATAAATAGAGAAGGAGCAGTAACGAGTCTTGTAGTTTTATAAGGCCAGACCCTTTGTATCTCTGCGTTGCCGTGCGTCTCTCGCTGTCCAGTCAGCCGACTGTTGAAAGGGGGTCTAGACTAATGGCTTTGCTGGCATTTCTGCAAACGTTTGACAGTAACATGGCAGTTGGCAGGCGGCCGAAGGAAGGCCGGCGACCTCAAGGGAGCAGCGGAGAAGCCATCAAGTTCTTAAAGAGACAGACACTTGAGTGCGTTTCTGACCACACTGTGTTTCCAAATCATTTTCACGTCAGTCGTGTTTTATGACGGCGGGCAAGAAAGTAAACATAGCCGGAGCAAGGAGAGGCAGCGCAGGAGAGTATACCGTAGCAGAGAGGCTGTAAAACCAGCTCTTACTATACCAACAACTGTAACAACAGGCCTGAATGAAATGAAAACACATTAATCAAAGTTGTGGCGAAACAGGGACCGTTCAAGGCAGTTGTGCAAACACTAAGCCAGGAAGAATTATGTTAAATACATAAAGGTATAGCTTCCAGTGGCAGTGACCTGTGATTGAGGAGGGGGTGATGATAATGATATTTTAGTTCACCCGTGGGTTTAGTGCTGAAACAGCACGTCGGTGAGGACGTGAACTCAGTGGCACTGTACAGGCGGGTGAATCATCAACTCAGAGAGGGCCCATATCTCAGGAAGGACAAACAATGAAGACGAAACAGGAAAATCTGGGTTAAATTAGTCTATCCCCAGAGGAGGAACTGTTCAAGGAATGTGGAGGGGTAGAAAAAAAAAGAGACAATGGCAGGAGGTCTCGTCCATTTATTATAAATGGAAAGATGCTATTCGGGGAGCAAAAATAGTCTCTTGAGATGTAGACAGAATGAAACTCGCACTCCCAACGAGGTCACACTGTCAAATGTGTGGTCAAAAATGGAACTCTTTGATATCTTCTCAAAATGTTAAAATGAATTATTGTTAATCAATTTGGAAAGTTTATTGACACACAAGTGGCCCTTGTAGGCTGAAACGCTCACGATACAAGAGGAAATAATGTAATGTGGGAGAAAAAGGGAGAGACTGGGTTGACAGACATTACAGAATGAATGAATGAACGGATGAAACCTGTATTTCCCCCTCGGGGAAATTTCTTTGCATAAAAAACATGGTAAAAAAGCTTAATTTGAGACATCGATGAAAGACATGAGGTACAAGTTCAACAAGTGTCGAAATCCCAAACGCAGCTGAACGCTGCATGGGAGGAAAGATGTGATGCCTCTTGTAGTCCGCACCATGGCACCATGCTATACCTCCCCCCTGAAGATAAGAGCACATGTTCCTCGTATAGTGGATCTATAATGATCTTGTGAGCCAAAATCACGGTCTACTGGTCCGTCATATGAGTAACATTGCGCGAGACGAGTTCCTTCTAAAATCAACGATCATTTTGAAATTTGAAAACAGTGAGTTACCTGAACACTAGATATCAAAGTGGTTAATCTCAGATCTTTAACCTGTCTCGTCATCAGTTAACAGGCCTATTACCTATTAGAAATGTGATCACTGTAGAGTTATCCTGATGAACAATAAGAACAGCAGGGGTGAGAGGACACAACCTTGTGGTACCCCGCGCTGAGTGTGGGAGACGGATGACTGTCATCCGTGGACGTGAACACACGGTACAGTTGCAACTCAGTAAGAAAATTGTTCATCCATCTCATGAGGGTATGATTTATAGTACCCAGCTAGCTTCCCTGTCAATAGATCTGTACTGAAGACAGATGAGGAATCATCAAACAGATGGAGTTGAGATGGTCTCCTGTGCGTTCCAGCCAACAATTGTTTTTTTTCATTACCACGCCTCTTTTCACTATAGGTCCCTTCAGTATACTAGTCTATATCTGGGCATTCAAACTCTTCCAACTACGTGCTTTAACAGAAACCTTGTAGTTAATACACTCTCCTCATCCCTCACTTTCACTGATCTTGATTTAGTTGTTTTTTTGGGTAGGAAAAAGACACCGTCTTTGTCATATCCAACAATATGTGGTTTTCTGGTTGCTGTGCAGCTGCTCTTAATTTTGCCGTAGCATTAAATCAATCCATTTGGTCAGACCGGTCTCTTAGCTAAAAGCTAATGCAACTTGTGGAAATAATTGTTTGCATATACATCTCTTAACATAATCAGAAAGTAGCCTTAACATGTTAGCGTACCAAAGTACGGAGTTAAAGTCTGTAAAAACAAATGATTGTAACAATATATGTTTATGATGATATACAGAGTCTAGGTTCATCAAATTAAATGGAAGGCCTTTTTAAAACAACAGAGAATATACTTTGTATACATAGCCACCTTTTCAGTACTTCAAATAGTAATAATCCCAAGTAATATACCTGATCAAGAAATGTGACCCGGACCCATAAAATTGGTTGGTGGAAGAACTAATTACAAAATCATTAATTTTAATGAATGTATAATATTTGTGCTAAAATTGAACTGCCTGTTTTGAGTTGTCGAAGCCTCCTCGCTTCTGGGGCTAGCGGAAGCAGCCGTGTTTGTTAAATCACATCATGGTGCACAAAGGACTGAAAATCCTCCTGCATCCACTGTTGTGGACTTTTAAGGCATTTGTTAAGGGAACTGAATCCAATACTTTCAAGCCCTTTAGACACCCAGACGACTTTAGCTTTAGCTCAGTGTATCTAATCAACTGTCATCTTTACTTTCTGCTCTGGACTCAGGAGCTAGATCTCAAAATGATCTCTGTATTCGCAGCGATGACTAGAGACAGTTTGGGGAGTTAGTTAATTTGGTGAGAAGATGCGAGACAATGCTGAAGCTAAAAGTTCCCCATGGAGGCTCAAGCAGCCAAATCTAATAATGGAAGCAAATTGAGAACCCTCCTTCACTCACAAGCCTCTCTGTTATCTCTTGTTAATAAATTCCTCACAGCGAGATAATAGAGGATCATATTATGGCTACACAGCCCGTTGTGCATTCCTTGACCTCAATGACCCATGAGGGGGGAAAAAAAGTTTGGCGATGAGGCATTTGACATTCACAATGACAGGCACGACGTACAGTAAGTAGGTGACGACATCACTGCTGTATTGTAAGCAGACTCCCAAATGGACATCCCAATGGAGAGAGAGTCCTTCGACACTGGCGCCAGAGAAAATTAAGACCAACGCAATCCTCAAAAATTCAAAAACACGCAGATGCAGATGGATACAGATGTGTAGGCATATGCCTGTAAACTTTCATACTAAATAGTCTATAATAAAACAAGTCTAGCGAGGATTGAATGTTAGGAGTGAAGCTGCATTAGAAAACTGTGTTCTGAGTATGTTTGTGCTGTACTAAGCAAATCTTTCCTGTTCTGAAAATGAAATAGTTTGCTGCACAAAGACACTGGAGGAACATGTTTTTGACAGCATGCTGCTTACTGTTAACCCTAAAGACGGCTGTGCTTTCAAAACCTCTGGAAAAAAAAAAGCAGTTGTTTCCCATCACTTTTGCGGCGTACAGTGGGCTGTGTGATCTTTGACACCTTTTTTTCCCACTGCTCCGATAGCTGTGTTAAGGGTCACTGTGTTTCTGGAGCACGGGCCGCGTAAATCCTGCCGGGGTGTTTCGATAATTCTTGACATGCTCTCCGTTTGTATGTGGTGAAATGTTGAAAAGGCCATCCTGTTCATAATTGGATTCTTAATGCACGGCAGATGAGGAAAAACAGACGTGGGAAAGAGAACCGTGTCCTCCAGAGGCTTTACACTATGCAGGTTTACCCTTGGAAAAGGAAAATAGCACTAGAAATGGTTCATTTTACTTTGTGTTGGTGAAACCAATGTTTGCTTGTGTCTCTTAAGAGCATAACCCTACTTCTATGCACTTTCTATCACTGAAAAACAACGCAGGAGAAAAGAAGTTGTGCTTATATAAAGTGTCAAGAAGGAAACGATGTGGAAGGTTAGATGAGAATCCCCGAGCGACTCAGGGCAGAAGTAAAAGGCACGGCAGCCGGAACCTTGTGTGAATTGTAACACAAGCAGCGCGCTGAGCCTCGTGAGAGCTCGACACACATCTGAAATGGAGGACAAAGTGTCCAGGAAACAGCGCTGCGAGCTTGCGCTTTCCCATTCTCCGGGTGTCTTGTGATAGAGACCAGCCACCGCGGAGCGTCGTCCAGATGACCGTGAGTCCCCTAAACAGATGGACAGATGTCTTAATGACTGAGCTGGCACAAGTTGGCATCGGCCCGAAAGCGAGAGCGAGCGTTAAAGTCTTGAGAGCGGTTCACTGCCCGGGAGAGTCCCCGGGAGAGAGAGGGAGAGGGGGAGAGAGGGTGGCGGGATTGAGTGCAAAAAGCCAGCACTCCCCCAGCAGACTTGTTCCCTCCGTTTTTCTGAAACAGTCAGTGCTCTTTTGAAACGCTGCCAGCGGAGGCTGGCTCAAGCCCTCGCAGCTGAAACTTTTACAAGCTCGGTGTTTGCGAGCAGGAAGCGAGGGACACAAAGTGAGATTTGTCAAGGCAGTTTGCAGCTCCTCTCCCTCTCTCCTCTCCTTCGCCTGAGATGTCGGCACAATGATTCACGTTTTGGTATCTCCGTTCGTTTAAACCTCAAATCCCCCAAGAGTTATGCACAGCCTGTTTTGGAGTGAAGACTGCAAGACGAGATAAACGATTTGAAGTAAATGTGAGGATGTAATCGCTTTGAGAGAAGAAAAAAAAGGAACAAAAAGAGTCAGTGACATCACACAGGAAGCTGCCTTGGATATTGCCTGAGGAAAGATACTGACGAGTGTCCGCGGCACTCGGTGACGCGGACATACTTACGTTATATGTCCTTTTTCAGGACTCGACACGTGGATTTATTTCCGTTTCTCGGTGATGATCCACACAAAACACTTATGTTTGGATTAGATTGTTCCTGGACACTGACTCTTCCCGTTCCCAGATTTTGTGACTTGGAGGATTACAATGTGCCAAACATCCCAGAACACCCGTCTGTTACACTGAAAGCAAACATTAATTTCCACCCACTACTGAAGTCAAATTAAGATCACAACCACCCGTCGGATGCCATTTTTTCTCATTATCTGCCGCGCGGCAAAATCTGGATTAAAAACACAGGCAGGTGCAGAACTACTAAAGACGTCTGGAATGACTGCCGAAAATGGGAACTGCGAGGCATGTACTACCTGGGAATGATGCCAACTGCTGACAAAAGGCTTCACTGCACGGCTCTGAGAGGAGCCTTAAACTCATTTGCTCCGAAATGCTTAAGGAGTATGTGACTCTGACTTGTTTGGCCAACTGTAGATAAATCTATCAAACCCCTTTGGCTTGGTTACAAGACAGCATGTAAGTACTCACTTCTGATTCCTTTACCCGAGCTCCTTTCTCTGCCTGCCTCCCTCTCTTTCATTCCTTCTTCCCTCCCAGCCCCTAATCTTACAGTCAAGTGAGTGACTATTTGATGGCACATATTATACAGCTCATGCGACTGTTCCCCTTTTATTTGTCGAGTGTGCTCGACAACTCCGTGACTTCGCCTCCAAAACGAAACTCTTGCCTACTTTTATGCTCATTCGGATTTTTTCATCGGAGCGTGGAAGCAGCCTTTTTGACTTCCTGGTTTCTTTTCCCTGTCTCCCTCTCTCCTTGCTGTCTCTCCTTCTTGGCAGTGGGGCAAAAGTGGGCAGGGAGAGAGGAGGGCATGGCCTAGAAACTGCTCTCAAGCCCCAGCCCCTGTTCGAGTGGGGTTCTTTGCTGGTATACTACTCAGCCTTTCCCTCGTCTTGCAGGCTAAAGAGAGGGATGTGGATGCATGCTCCTTTCCAACCCCGCCGTTTTTTTTTGGTGTGTGTGTGGGGGGGGGGGGGGTGGGGGGGTTTGGCGACACCAAGGCCTTCTTTTTTGCGGCTGAACACTAGCCTGACCTGCACAAAAAAACTGAAGTCACCTCCAGGTATTTCTGATTTTTGGTTCTGCTACTGTTTGGGCCTTGATGCTGTTCTTTGTACTCTCCCTTTATTTGTGTCTGTTGCACTTTTTACAGTTTTTCTGTCACCTTCCACACGGTGCACAACGTCCGCTTGGCATGCCGTGAACACGATGTCCTGAATCGCCAACGTTCGTGCTCGATTAAGAGATCCGGACCAAATCGTTTGTGTATATTCACTGTCTGTTTATAAAGCGTTGTTCGATAAAACACGTCTTTTTGCTAAAGAGACATTTCAATGGTTGTGTTACTGCCTCTTCAATTATTTAGGTATAATTTACAGGACAGGGCCTAAACACACAGCAACTGTGGTGGCTTGAACAAATACATTTCACCCCATTATCATTAGGAATCAAACAGGAAACCTCTGAGATAAAGGCAATTAGCTCTCCTTTTTTTTCTTAATCGAAGATTTTGATTTCTGTGTTGCTTTGTAGGTGTGCGAGACATGCAACCAGCGGCAACATAAAATGTCCCTAAACTGTAGTGTCGCTTACTCTTTGCCATCTATTTTACCACAAAAGGAAAAAAGTGGAATAAGAATCTTGAAAAAAAAGTGGTTTCCCTACCATGCAGACAAACGGTGTCAATCCTGAATTGTTCTTGAATGCTGCTGTTTGATAGATCTGTTCCAAAAAACCAGCATGAACCAGATCTCTCTGTTGGAAGCATTGTTCTATACATGAAGAGGCTTGTATTGTAAGACCGCAGGGTCTCGGTTTCTGATCAGGCCTGTTTGTCCGTTTGTGGTTCTGTAATCACAAGAGGCTCCGAAAGCTACTGCATTAAAACATTAATGCTGAAATAAGTTACATGTATTTAAAAACAATGGCTCGTTCACTTCGCAGGTTAATCTCTTTTATGAAACTGATTAGACCGTGTCAACACACATGATGCGCGTCGTTGATTGCGGTTTTGTTTGCGTATAATTAAGTCAGCTTTCGGGTTTGTGTTTTGAGTGTGTGATAATGACTGATACTGTACAGAGAGGGTGAATGAAGGAAAAAAAAGGGGGAGGGATCGGGGGGGATGGGCAGATAGAGAAAATGAACTTATTTCCTCCTCCCCCTTAGTTCTCCTCAGATGAACTTGCTATGCTGCTTGATGACATGTTGTTTGGAAAGCCATATCCTCTGCTATTTGCGTTTCTCTCCTCCCCATGGTTAGAGTGACTCTGTGGTTGCCAGGATCAAAGTCTCTTTTTCTTTTGGCTGTTGCGTTTATCTGGTCACTCTCTCTCACACACACACACACACACACACACACACACACACACACACACACACACACACACACACACACACACACACACACACACACACACACACACACACACACACACACACACACACACACACACACACACACACACACACACACACACACACACACACACACACACACACACACACACACACACCTCTTCCTGTTTGCACGCAAAAAACACTAATGGGCTACGAACAGCATTTGACCTGACTCTGCAGTCAATGCCATATCACTTAAACCAATCAGTCAATGTTAAACAATGCGCTCTGTAAAGGCCAAAAGGAAGACATCTTGAGAATAACATCTGGATGGGCCAGATGTTCCACCAGTGTCTTCACCTATGTGGAATATTATATTGGCAGGTTTCCCGTGACAGTAAGAGCCACGTACGACAATACTTCACCGAGGAAACTTGCAAACACTCTCATGAGATCATCGAACTTGTGTATTGTATTATACATGAAAAGTACTTTGTTCACTCAGTGTCTCTTGAAAATGTCACTGTGCGTAAACAAAGACCCACCGGTTGTGCCGTGCAGCAGTATATGGGTACGACATACAGGCGCAGATAAAGGAAACTTCCGCAGCGCAAACCTAAATGTACACCACAAACTGCAGTTCTCTAAACTCGTTGCTCTATGAAAGGAGACATTATGCTTTTTCAGTTTGTACCTTTCCTCTAGTGTGTCATATAGTTGTTTTTTTTGTTAATATAAAAGATCTACAAAGTTAGTTATTAAGGCTAGTGGAAAAAATAAAAAAATCAGGACTTGTTATTATCTTCAGTTAGAGGTTTGACCTAAGGCACTAGAAGCGCAGTCTATCTGATGACCCCTGACATACTGTAGGGGGGCATTTCCTCCCCAATTAGTACCAGATATTGAATTGTGAAGTGTAATGGCTCCCGGCCTGGGGTCTGGATCCCTCACTAGGGATTGTACGATCAATCTAAGAGGTCCAAGGATGAAGACTGGGCAATCAAATACGATTTAACGAAAAAAAAATACTTTTACGGTTGGTTCTTAAATTACTAAAAATGAATTATCTAAGAAATTAGTCTTCGAGTTGACTGCTTAACACTCAAACCATGACAAGTAGTCATGTAAACATGTACACTAGTTTGCATTAAGGGGACACAAAAAAATACTTGTGACACTAGTGTAGACAACAAAACAACTGCCAACATAAATGGTAAATATTAAATTATCCCCAAACTCTGATATTTAAGATTTTAAAAGTGCTCTTAGTTCAAAGGAAACACCGTTTTGGAAACAAACACCACAAAAGACGAAGAGAGAGTGAAAGCATCAAACAGGTACATAGCAACAACAAAGAGGGAACTTCAAACTTTATTAATGACTCAGTGGAGCTCCACGTGGATTTCTAAGTTTTGTGCAACAACTGGTATCTCCAAAAATTTAAAACCGGTTCACAACACATGACTTTTCATGAGGACTACAACAACAAAATTGCAAAATGGCTGTTTCTGCAGGTATGTTGATGGGCTCACAAAGACTATAACTCATGAATTTCAATCAGTGTGAAAACATACAATATAGACAGGACAGAGACAACTCTTTTGGATCCATTTTTCAAGTACTTTTTGTGAATCGATGATTTTCCAGAAATTACAAAATTCCCAAATCATTCTCTCAATAAAAGAAACACTGTCTGTATGGCAGGGGTGAGTCCGTGTGCCAAGTTGACGAGACTCAACTGCAACCTCAATCTCAAACAAAACATGACCACTTGTCCAACATATGGACAAAGTCTGGTTGTGGAACAATGGACCTTTCTCTGGATGTGTGAACACCTAGCTCACATAGCATGAACGCGGCACTGAGAATCAAGCGATGGCACCGTACCTTACTGTGTGGTGTCATACCGCCTCTCTTACACGGCATCCTCTCACCGCATTGGCTGCCAACGCTCTCCTCCTCCCCCCCCCCCCCCCCCCCCCCCTGCTGCTGCATCCCCGACATCACCCCCTGTTCGTCTCATTGAGATTCAGCTTGGCACGCGGACAATGCTCATTTCTTGGCACCAAATATTCAGAGAGAACCGCGTAAGCGAACCACGCAGAGTCGTTTCCCTCACAATCGTCCACAAAATTCCGCCGGTCATCATGGATCAACGCCAACTTGTAATGGGTATTTTTTTTTCCGTGTGCCTTTGTCTGCTAAATTTTGTCTTCAACATGTTTAACACTGTACGATGAAGAAAGCTGCCCCGGGCATTTCTATTTGAATTTACAGTGAGTGAGCAGTGGCAGCGATATGTTCATTGGCATGTTGTTCGTTGCAGTACCTCTTATGGATTCCTCACAGTTTTCCTTCGTTATACTCTTCAGCAGAGCAGCCATCTTCCCATCATCAGAAGCTTGGGGATATCCAGTGAAAGTCAAACCACATTAGATCTGGGTGTAAAAGGAGAAGGACAGAATGATTTGCTTTCGATCTTGCCTACCAGTTTGGTGCAAATTAGTATTTTCCTCAAGCGTAGTTTCTGTTTAAAAGGTTGAAGCACAATCACAAACAGGATATTTGGATACAATCAAGGTAAGAATGACAAAAAATAAGTTCCACTACTGTACGAGAACTTTGCACCAAACACAATATTAAAGATATTAAAAGATCTTTAATATTGTGTGTTTGTCAAAAAATTCTATGACAACCACTGAATTACAACTTCTATCCAGGGTTATGCTAGAAATGTAATATTTTTTATAACAGATGTTTACGATGGATTATTCTCAGAAACAGAGACGCCAGTCACATCCTGTTCAATAACGCTCTGTGGTGTTGTGTGCTGACTGAAGAGACCAGAGATTAGAAGCACACCTTAGCGCACGATACTGAAAGCTGAAAAAGCATCTTCGGAGGTGTATTGCCCCTGTTCTTTCTGTGGCGTAAGCTTTGAGCTTTGAGTCATAGTTTGTGTCCCAGTGGCCACAAATTCTGTTTTACTTCGCGTAACTTTTCTTGTACGTGCTTTCACCCGGTCCGCTCTGCATTGGCCAGCCGGTTAGAGAAGTCTGATACCATTTGCCGTCTAATTAATTCAACATCTCAATTAAGGCCTCCCTGCTCTCTGATGCCCCTTGTGCCTTTTTTTTTTTACTTCTGCCCCAGCGACCACGGCCTGGCACCACAGCCGCACAGTCGGCCAAAACATTTCAATCACTGTCAGCATTAATTAGACCAAAGAGGAATTCAGAACGTTAATGAACTGCCCGGCCGCTTTTCAACCACCGTGGTTCACATGCTAATTTATGCAAAGCGTCCGAGCCCCTGCATGGGTTGACCATCGTCGTCTACAATAACAGTGTCTGGGCTCGGTCGGCTCGGCCAAAGTGCGGCTCTGTCAGGGCCCAGACGGCTCTGCCCAGCCTGTGTCCCAGACTCCGGCTGGCACAGTAAACAGACTCCTGTCTTTTTTCTTCTATTGACATGAAGTGGCTTTCACACTGAGCTCAAAGGGCAATTTTCTGGAGTCAACACTTCAGCACCTTTGTAAAATCATCTAAAAAAACAAGCAGGATTTCTTAGCATACATTTGTGAAGAAGCAGCAGTCGTCTCTATGAAGTAATGTGTGAACGAGCAATTCAGTTTCAAAACATGTGCTCTACCATTGTTTGTGGAAGAAGTAAAGAGTCTGCAGGGATCTGACGGAGGAGGTAAAAGTTAACAGGTTGCACCACAGATGTTGGGTATGGGTGCCAGACAGCTCCCTAAAATGGCCGAGGTACTGCCATTTTCAATTTTCCTCCTTTGCATTAGCTTCTGGTTGTACAGACGGAAGCGACCAAACTGAGGAAAGACATGCTTAAACGGAGCCGGGTTTTTTTTTCCGTCTGTAGGAAGTAGGCACCAAGTCTTAGCACAGCTGCCGTTCATCGTGTGCCAACTTCTCTGAAAGGGAGTGATTCTTAAAACAAATGGCCATCTTTTTTCCTGTAATGAACTAAGTGTATTTCAACATTCATTTGTAGGTAATTGAAAAAGTTGCTGATATGCTGATGTACACTATGTCCATCACCTGACATTCTTAAACTGCCCAAATACATCTGCACTGACCGAAGCAAGTGGTGAGATACTGTAAATCACAATAAGCCTGGTGAACCAGGCCTAAAAAGGACGGATATGTACGTGTGCACCTTTTCATTATTTTACTACAATGCAACACAAATGCTTTAACACTCTCAGAAAAGTATTTCAGGTTTTTCAGTGATGCACTAAGCTTTATCTGAAATTACCATCTGTGATCAAAACAACCGTTGTTTGCCCCTGGTGGATACTGACATGACATATAAAAACCTTCTTAATCTCTCTTTGTTTTTGTCTCACAGTTTGACTGACAGGCTTCCGCTGCTTCCTGCAAAAGTGTCTGTCCTTGAGGCTGAGGTAGTAGATTGAATAGTTGTGGGGTTTGTGTCCTCCCTCTGAGATAACTATGCAATCTACTGTCTTTCCTAAGGAGACAGGTTGATCTGCTGTGATGCCAACGGCCCGTGTGCACACAAGGAGGTCCATGGACAAAAGAACTCATGGACGAAGTACCCAACCTATGTTTTGTCTTATCTCCTTATCAAATACTGCTGGAACCAATGAAATCTTGTTTTTAATGACGCTGTGCTTGAAGTTGAGCCTAGCAAGGTGAGGTAGTAGGTTGTATAGTTTGTGGGATGGAGTCAATCCTACTCAGGCGTTAACTATACAGTCCATTACCTTCCTTGAGAGGTACAATGAGTGCTTGGAATGAAGCTACCTCACACTTCCCGAACGGTAACCGAGCCACTCTGATGCCATCTGGTGGCCAAAGTCTATGATCAGCTATGGAAGTGACTCCTCACTCCTTCTGGTCTAAGAGTAATTCATAAAGCATTTCAACAATAAAAGTAGCCACATCCCAAATCTGAGGAACACCAGCAGACTCCGACCTCACAGATTTTGATGGCCGTCAACTTAACTCATTTGCTCAACGACAAATCGAAACAATCAAGCAACTATGGAGATGACCAGACAAGTACAGTTTGTGGCGATGATGATCACAGCCTCAGCTCTGAAGCAGCTTTCAGCAACGCACAGGCCGCAAGCCCGGACATTTTCTCTAGTAAAATTTCAGGAAAATGTCCAAATGGGAATACAGCAGGTATTGTAAATCTCCAGAAGATTCAAGAAGAGCGCGCGCTCTGACCAGGCGCCACCCCTCGTCTGAATGTTCTGGACATTTTCCTGCTCTGGTGAATGTTTCTCGTATCTCCTGCTGCGTTCTTCACACGTGAACGGCAAAATGGCCGCACCCAATTTTCCAGACATCTCCCACATTTCACGCCCGACAACAGCGTGACAGAACCCTTCATCAAACCAACAATGCACTCTTACTCAGTTTGAGAGACAGGTCATTTAGTGCACGTTCAATAATCAGGAACTGCAAATAAACACATGAATAAGAAATGAAATCTAACAGCTTTTGTTCCTCGTGCTACTGTGTATTTATTTCACATTCACTGACTTACTGCTCACTTGTCAAAGCACCAATCATTGTTGACGGAAAGAGGAAGTTCGTGATGGTGCTCGGTAGCGTTGCGACAAATCTGTGACCACTTCTCTTTCAAGTTGTTATCAGCAGCTTTATGAATTGCTCTCATGAGAAAACTCTTATTTTGGCCCAAATGGAAGAATTCCTAGCGGTAAGATAAGGTCCTTTGTAAATGCATCCCTAAAGATTAAAATAAATAAATAAAACACAATAACAAGTGTGGGTGCAGCATTATATTAAGAATTGTATTTTACATTTAAGAATTGCTTTTTTTGTTGGACAGCAAGGATTGTTCATCAGATACGTTGGTCTGTCAAATGAATAAAGAATGAAGAAAATGTTGCCTTGATTTCCTACTTCTTTGACGAGGCAGTTGAGAACTGTGACTGTTGTTCACGGTGATTGTTACTGAATGATGCACTGCTGAAAAAATCATCAGGCATTTAATATGCTTTAGGTAAAGGGAAAACAACTAAATTAACGTCTTTGTAAACCGAGTTGGTGAACCCTTACTTAGGAGTACGACTTAAGAGGTATTTGGATCCATCCCCAAAATAGCAACACTACAGATACTTTTCATTTCTGATCAACAGGATCGAAACCAGTTTCAGTCTTTTTCTTCTACGCCACGCGCTTCTCCACTGCTGATATTCTGATGTGTGTGCAATCAAACATGAACATATGAGCCACAGTTCGGAGCTGTGGCAGCGCCACCAACTTGTTCGAACAGTTTAAAATCTGAAGAGAGAGCAATTAAAGATGAGGAGAGAGATGAGGAAGAAAAATGTCTCAGACAGAGCCTCTGCTTTGCTCTCGCTACACACATGCTTCAGCTGGGAATCAAACCCGGGTCTCAGACGTGTCAGGTAGAAATGATAACACTCCTTATGATGATTTTGTTGTAATTAAAATACATCAAGATATAACCTAGTGATGATGTATATACCTAAAAAAAGCACACCTCCTAGATGAAGCTTCACAAGCCACTTTTAATAATAACAAGTATCAGCAATTCTGTATCACGTGGTATCGTATCCAAAAGACATTTTGCACCCATCCTTAGTAATACATGGCCATTTTATAGCCACACTAAGATTACAGCATTGATAACCGATTGATATCACGTCAAACTTACGAATAGTTCTGCCAAAATGGCCACACTCCAAGTCCCACACATGTGGAAACAGGAAAATGTAATTAAAACTCTTGAGTCTCATCCAATATCAGGAGAACATGCAAACCAACCATTAACCTGCACACATCTGATAACAAACCTACCAATCTAATCTACAGGGCATTCAAAATGAATATGTAACTTTAAGAAAGTTAAGAAAAACCCAAATGTATAAAACAGGAAAATAAAAAAAATACTGGTGAATCAAAGAAAGGATTGTATTAAGTGTTGAATTAAAGTGATTTAATGAGCAAATGTGAGTGTGTCTGTCCTGTTATGGGAAAACATTTTTGATGAAAGTTGATCCAAAATTTGGACTCAAGAAACACATTTTGACTGAAGGTCATTTCCAAGACTGAGGGTCATTTCCAAGACTGAATATAAAGAACTGGAACTTTAACAGAAAAACAAAAGTGATCTGAAACTTGTCTTGGTGTAAAAACTAGCCTTTTTTAAAAAGTGGAAGTTGCTTTTTTTTTGCTGCAAGACAGTTTCTGCAACACACACACTCGCACACACAGTAACTAGCACACATGCACACACACACGCACACAGCAGATAACAGAGCTCTCGGTGCACATGCCTAAATTTGTTCACTGTAATATTATCTTCAAAGAAAATGTAGCTTCCTGATATCCATAAACGTCTATAAAGTAAATGTAATACTGTAACTGTCTCTCTTCACCTTTCAAAGGTCAATCAGACTTGGTCGTTGAAAATACAGAAACACAGAAACAAGGAATTCTGCCTTCACTCATCGTTGAGCACACTGTTGTTGACGTTGCTGCTGTGATTGTTGTTCATCGTCTGGCTCGACTGAGACCCTTGATTTTCTTCTCCACATGAAATGTGCCGTCTCCAGATCTTCAGATACGCGTCCCTTATCTTTTGTATTTTGAACGCATACACTACGGGGTTTACCGCGGAGTTAGCGTGAGAGAGCAGGATGCCAACATGGAACGCTGACTTGGGCACGTGGTTCGGCTCGCCAAAGTAAGCAATGCAGTTCATGATGTGGAGAGGGAGCCAGGACAGGGCGAACAGGGCCAGCACCAGAGACAGAGATCCTGCCAGCTGTTTCTCTTTCCTCAGGTAGTTCTCAGATTGTTCCTGAGCACTGTTGCCCGGTCTCTCTCTCAGGTTTCCCCGAATGGTACAGAATACAAGGCTGTACAAAGCGGTCATGATCAACAGAGGCGTCAAAGTGCAGAGAAAAAAGTTGAAGTAAACCAGATACGACATGGGGATCACAGATATAAACTTGCAGACGATCGTAGAGTTGACTGAATCAGACATGGTTTCGCTGTTGGACCATCCAAGCATGGGAGCGAAGCTCAGTGGCATAGCAACAAACCAACATGCTGCTACGACAAGCCATGAATGTCTCCGAGTTACAGTCCTTTTGTACCTAAAAAAAGAGTCAGAGCTGAGATTGAGACAAAAATGGATTAGAATATAAAACTTCTACCTAAAAAATTTAAAATAAATCCTACCTGAGGGGGATATACACCCGGAGGTAACGGTCCACAGCGATGGCCGCAAGACACAAAACTGAGACCAACGTCAACAGGATGACCACGCAGCTGACGAAGAGACAGCCGTGAAATGAAGTATTCACCCGTCCGTCCACCACCACGGCCAACGGTATGGCCACACAGCCAACCAAGAGGTCGGCAGCAGCCAGAGAGACGATGAGGGAGAAGGTGGGCAGCTGGATGCTTTTACTGGTCCACAGAGCCAAAATAACCAACGAATTACCCAGGCAGCAGCTGACAGCAATGAGGACCTCCAACAACGTGTAGATCACTACACCAACGCTCATTGTGCTTCCTATCTGACTAATGTTTGGTTACCGGAGTAAGCGAGTCCGACCCGTTCTGTGCTCATTGTTCATCTTGATCTTGTGAAACCTTTGAGGAAGTCCTTCTAGTCACTCTTTTTTTCCCTCCAATTTGTGATGACACAAGCTTTGTATATGAATTTTCTGCAGGATTATATCATATATTTGTAATTGTTTGTTTGAAATGGGAGAATTTAACGCTGCGGGTCAAACTGTATGCTGTTGCAAAAGATTACATGGTGACTTTGTGCTATCGTTTTGTTCTTGTTCCATTTCTGTCGGGAAGAAATGAGACTAATAACAAAGAGTGTAACTGGTTTACAGAAAAATAAAGAAATACTTTGATCCACAAGGGAAATTGGGTAAATATTGTGAATGCAATTTTATACAATTTGCTGATATTTTAAAGAACAAATAATTGATTTGAGAAAATATGAATCAATTATGAAAATAACTTATTTGTTGCCCTACTTATATCCTATCCGTATCAAAAGTGCTGCACAGAATTAAAACTTAAAAACTCTCAGAATATTTTAATAGGAATTGGTAGGATCATATCTCAGACAGCAAAGACAAGCTTATTCTGGGCAGCAGGATTTTCCTTGGCCCGACATATGCCAGTATTGTTCGAGTAAATGTACTTAATACTATAAGCTAGTAGGGCTCACATTGTCACCAATTTCACTTCCCTGAATGAAGGGCCATTTATCTGAGCAAGCACAACAATGGAAAATTGGATATGAAAGTAAAAGAAACACTGACTTACTCATTTATAGGCCACATTACAAATAAACCGCACAACCAAATGTGAAAGTTATGATTGCTGGAGAGATCATTGATTATAATCAAAGTGTAAATTTTTTTTGAGCTAATTGTCACTTTAATTTAACTAAATAAACAAAATTAAACGTCACCAGAAAAATCAAATTGTTACAGCAATTAACTTTTCCATTATTGGAGACAGAAAAGACAACAATGTTGTGGCGAGACAAGCCAAGGTCCAGATTGGCTACGTTCTGTACGTCTCATCTGGGGCACCGAGACAAACAGTATAGTGCTGTACACATGTTTGGACACATTTTTAGATTCTTAATCCATCACACTGACCATCGGGGACGCCACGCATCTGATTGCTCAAAAATCCATTCTTCGACCCCCAAACATGTACAGCCAGAGTCATGAAGGACAATCCTGGACAGAGGACTAGTCCTGTTATACAGCCAAAGGGTGGTCACACCAAATATGAATTGATATTCTCTACACACATGTTTAGAGTTAGCTATACAAGTCATGACTTCATTAAAAAAAAGTTATTTTAAAATTTTCACAACTAAAAAAAAACACAATGAGCATTTTTAAATGATCTTTTTCTTTTTTAATTTACATTTCCTGAGCCTGCAGCTGTTTCTGCCGTTTTCTGATTGAGTGATGTGTCGGAGAGAGAAAAGAGAGCAGCTAATGTTGTGTTAGCATAACGTTAGCAGTTAGCCGCCTAGCTGGAGTGAGTAGGAGCTACGACAAATGCCCCCCCACCACCTCTCTTGTTTGGACCACATGGTTTCTTGCTCGCCAAAAAAGCATGCAGACAGACAAATAAACTGGATCCAATTTATGTGGAAACATAAAAAAATAAATAAGCTCTAATTAATTAGCCAAGTTAGCATTAGGGCTACACAAGCAAACAAACACTCACCTGTTTGCATTGATGTGCACAGGTCAAAGATAACGAGGGCGGTCAAACCTTCAATAGGGTTAATCCACAAATGTGCGCCAGTCAGCGACATCTTCACAGAGTCCGCGGAGTCGACTGTAGACTGGGTTCATCCGTTTCACTTTTTCCCCATCTGCCACGAATTCAAACGTCCAAACGCAGCAAGTGCGCTGCTGATGATACATCGGTCGGGCGCAGGTGTGCCGAGGGGCGGGGCCACGGGTTTACTGGAGGCGGAAATCTGCTGGCTTCCGGAAAATGTCCGGAAATTGGGTCGGGACAGTTTCCGGAGTTTACAGCTCACATGTTAAGAAGCATCAGCAGCAGCAGGAGATTCTTGACAGCAGTAAGTTTGATGAACATTCGGTGGTAGAGGTGAGGAGTTTGAGTGGAGGGGTGTTTATTTATTGCACCACCACCAAAGGTGTCATGGTTCTGCCCCATGAACTTTAGTTTCCATTTATTTTCCATTCCTTGTGCATCCCTAAAGTTCCTAGCATGTCGTTACCTTTGTTATTCCCTGTGTTTGTGTTTTCTTGAGTTTCCTGTTTTATTCTGAAGTCCATTTCCTTGTGTTGCTTCACTTCCTTTCCACCGTGTCTTGTTTCTGGTGGGGTTTTTTAAAAAACTTTTTAACTTGCAACATATGAGTAACATTGGTCAACAGGGAAATTACTAAGCGTTTCCATTTTTCCCCAAAATCAATACACAATTGGAGCAAATTCCATTCAGTTGTCCACAGCCTGACATCTTTTATAGTTTTTTTTGTACATTGCATTAATGTCCTGAGGCACAGTGGTGTAGTATGTGTGCCCTCCCAATTTTGCTAATGTGAACCGGTAATAGAAGCTTTGCCTCACGTAATCTCTGTGGCAAATGCACAAGCGGATGCCTGCAAGACTATAATCAAATTCATTACTAACTATCTGAGAGGTAAAAAAGGAAACAAGAAAACTGCAACAAATAAATGGATGAAGTGCAATATTATAACTACTGACTGATACAATTCATAGGATTGATACACACGGAAGGATCATATTTTTTGTCACTTGATATTTACAGTCATTGGGTCACCAGGCACAATAATACATGTTTTCTCCCACTTGAGCTAATAAAATCATGAAGGATGACAGAGACCTAATGAAACGGATTTAGTGTCCTGCTCATGAGCACTCAAATGATTTCACCACTACCTGATAATATATATTATTGATAGTGTCTCAAAGAAACTTCCTGACTCATTGCTTTCTTTAAAAAGTCAAGCAATCACAAGGAATATATTTACAGGCAGATACTGAATATGCTTCCTTAAGCAACTGCAGACCATTTCAGTGATTGCTTGCTCAGTGTTACTCGCTGCCAAAGTCTTTTCATTCTCGGATGGACAATTACATTAAAGGTTTTGTAGGTAAGTGAGCTTCTGGATCCCGCCTGCAGTGTACGCCGCAGAGAAAGGTTGGAATTAAAACGTGTGGTGAACATCATAGAGAATAAAAGATATAATGGGGGGGGGCTTTTGAATTAAATGCAAGCCCTTGAGATGCACTCTAAACATTCATTAATCATTTATAAGAAGCAACACTTTTATGTGTAAATTGTTACATCACAGATGCTCAAAAATGACTAAAGAATAACCAGTTTTTGCATCGGATGGGAAGGGTTATGATTTAAATCTTAGAGATAAAAGGCAGCTACCGTAAGTGTGTCATTACGTAACTCTAATCAGCCCGGTGGCTTTTAGTTTGGTTGATCCATGAGAAGGAGAGACGCTTCAGTCACATAAAAGATGATGAATCCTTTCAATAATCGACCTACACATGACATAGAGGCAAAGAGCTGGAACCAACACTCAGCACAGCCATAAAATATACGTATAATTGGTTTGTATGACATAAAATGAATTCAATGTAATACATGGATTCATCAGATTGAAATCAGCATCAGGTTTTGACACACAGGGGAAACGTAACAACCAAACATCACTAATTAAACTAAAAACAACAATCACAACAAAATCCTTACTCAGAAAAAAGGATGTTCACATATTGAAACATTTAATCAAAACAAAAATACCTCATATAATGTAAATCAAGAAACAACAAACATATTCAACAAAGAACGTTGCTCCCCCATGACATGGCGAGGAGCGGTAGGGTCCAATTTGGCCACCTCCCTTATAAAACACCTCTTGCTCCAGGTGACATCCTTTTGCCCAGCAGACAGCAAGGAACCATTTCAGGAGTGTGGAATCTCACTGGTGAGCTCAAAGAAAGAAAAGTTTAGACAGAAAGACTGCGCACTAAAAAAAGATACATTGGCACTGTCAAACAAAATAAATAAAGTATGTGTATGTGAAACAAAAGCCATGTGTCCCTTAAATTGTTTGTATTATATTAAATGTTTGAATGTTTGTTCAAGAAATCATATGAATCGACTTAAGTCAAAAAGTATGGGTGCAAGAGGTTATCACTTTTTAAGATGGCTGTGTGGCGATGGCTGTGGCCATCACAACGCTGATACTGCCACATTTGTGTTAAGATAAAATTGAGCGGATGTTATATCTTATCTTACTGCCTTTAACACCAAACACTGCCAGTTATTACATTTCTAACGTGAGCAAAACCATAGCTGCAGGGTGCTGCAGAAAGCAAAGTCCCTCCCCTCGATTTTATGGCTCGCTCTTTTCAGACTAGTGAGAGAGTGAAAAAGAGAGTGAGAGTACGAAGAGTGGAAGAGTAATGATGCACTGGTATCAGTCTTGTGCAGACGCTGAACAACATACGGAGGATTAATCATTCAGCATCCTTTGAAGTGCCACAAGTGCACTTCTTCCAGATCCTCAAAGAAAATACACATAATGGAGGACGCTTCTGAGCTGAGGCAAAACCCACAGTGGAGACAAGAAATTCCTTTAACCATTTTTATTTTATTTTTTACAATCTGAGCAAAGGTAAGTGTAGAGGAAAAATGTCTTCCTCTCCTGGCATCAAGGCTCGGGAGCATGTGGACATGATGTACATCTCCATTGAGACGGCTATTGCCCTGGCCTCTGTGCTGGGGAATGTGCTGGTGGTGGTGGTGGTGTGTGTGAACCGGTCTCTCCGCAACACCACCTTCTGCTTCATTGCGTCTCTGGCCGTGGCTGACATCGCTGTCGGCGTCTTGGTCATCCCTCTGGCCATTATCATCAGCCTGGGGTTAAACACTCAGTTCTACACCTGCCTCTTCCTCTCCTGCCTGCTGCTGATCATCACCCAGAGCTCCATCCTTTCCCTGCTGGCCATCGCCATTGACCGATATCTCAGAGTCAAGATTCCCACCAGGTGAGTGTTTGTCTTACAAACCACGTAGTTGGACTCTGAATGGTGTAATTTTGACATCAAATGAGGAGAGACAGGATAGGTGGGTTTCGATATATTGTATTGTTTGATGGATGTTAAGATGACGTAAAAGTATCAAGAACAATAAAATATTCATGACTGAGAGCAATAGACAGTGGATGTTAATATCACCTCTTACTGGATATGATTGCTTTTAGTCCATTACAAGTTTCTTGATATGATCCAAACTCCTCCCACTCTGATAATGTTGTTGACATGCATTCAATAGCCTCATTTCACTAGCATTCATTTGATAATGCATGACACCATGTGTTTCATCCCATACAAGTGAAATCAAGACAAGAAACATTTATAGTGTGCAAAATAATCTTTGATTGGCCTCAGAACTAACAAGTTCGTAATAGTCACTTAATTAAATGGCAAAATCTCTTCATTTTCTAAAACAAATACCGTTAGCTTCTATACTTCCTTACTCTTTCATTGGTCTAAGCATCATAGTGCCAAATGTGTGCTTTTGTCCTCAAGCTAGTAAATCAAGAGGAAGGGGGTTCTCAGTGTTGATGCCGGACACGGCAAAATATATCGCTGCCTGGTTTAATGCAAATCAATGGGCTGCCCATCAAAAGCTTTTAAGCAAATTAGAATGTCCCTTTTTGCTCAGATTCCTGACATAGGCACAGTTTGTTGAGGAATTTGGCAGTTGTCCATACTACTTTTTGTTTATCACTTGGAACCTGATGTCAAAAGCTTGCTTTCCAGAAAAATGATTCAGAAACAGAGATCTATGGACTGGTGTTTGTTCAAAGGAAAATAATACAACAGTGTGCATTTAGGTAATTGAAAAATCTGCCATCATGTCATGTTTGTCATGTCATCCTTGTTCAGGTACAGCATCATAGTGACCCAGGGGAGGGCCTATGTGGCAGTTTGTCTGTGTTGGATTCTCTCCATTCTCACGGGATTGGTTCCGATGATTGGCTGGAATAACCGTGATGCCCAAGGAAACCTCAGCACCTCCAGCGAAATTGTGTGCGAATTCACCGCCGTCATGAGGATGGATTATATGGTGTACTTCAATTTCTTTGGCTGGGTGGTGGTACCTCTGACCATAATGATCGCTCTGTATGCAGAGATCTTCCGGGTGATCCGGCGGCAGCTTAACCAACGCGCTGAGGCCACTTGTGATGGAGACAGGGACAGGTACTATCGGAAGGAGCTGAAACTGGCCAAATCGCTGGCCTTGGTGTTCTTCCTCTTCGGTGTGTGTTGGCTGCCGATACACATAATGAACTGCATCAACTTCTTCTGCCCCAAGTGTTACATACCCAAGTCTGCCATGTATGTAGGGATCTTCATGTCCCATGTGAACTCAGCCCTCAATCCAATGGTTTATGCATTCAGGATAGATCGGTTCCAAGTCACACTGGTCCAGATCACTCGCCGTTGCATGTTATGTAAACCCCCGGAGCCCACCCCGTGCCCCAACAGCACGCCAGCCCTGAAGAAGAAAGAGGATGTAAACCTGTAACAAGGCGGACTGGAGTATTTTCTTTTTTCATTGCTTGCAGTGAGATGGTGCATTGATGAGAATCATGGGATCATGTGGTGTTTGGAATATCAACCCATTAACAGTGATGACAAAGCACTTCACTGAGTCATAGAAGAAATTAATTTCTGACTCGCTCCCATTTCTTTGAGTCAGACCTGTAATCATTATTGTGTTTTCACTCAATGGCTTTTCAATCAATTCATATTGAATTATACATGTCAACATGTCACAAATACAACACACATTTCATGTATAAAAAGCTTGTCAGTAAATTCACCAGAATAAATATGCATAGTTCATTTGATATGCAAATCTTACATTTATTATTAGATCAATTCTAATACATTTTAAACAAGGGTCTACGGCCACGGCAACAACTCTGTGAGTGCTTTGAGCTAAATGCTAACATGCTCACAATTTTATCTTGTTCGCATGCTAATATTTGATAATTAGCATTAAACAACATTGGTTTTGAAGGAATTTGAAGGTAATGTAATGCAATATTTCATCAAACAGTTGTTTAGATATTAAGGTCAAAACCAAATTGGTGGATTGACTGAACAATATGGTGCTAGCACGGCTATAAGTGAGATCGGATTCAGAGATGTGGATGTTGTTTGCTAAGGCTTAGCAGAAGCATCAGAGTCAGAATGGAAAGATTTATTGGTTATAAAGATCGATAGAAAGCACAGTGTGTTCATGTTCCGCAGAGCATTCAATATAGGGAAGGGAAAAGCTCTTCCTGGAAAGCAAATTAACATTGAACTCACTAATCCAAATGGAACAAAACTATATGGTAACATCAGATAAAGTCAGCCTTAGACTTTATCACAGGAAGCAGGTACCTCTTTAGCTAATTCGGTTAGTTTATGCCATATTTCACAACTATGGCAGGGTGTTAAAAAAACTGAAGCATTTCAGTAAATTACCCACAGAGCATCGTGATGAAGGGATTTATATATCTTCTAAACTCTAAAGCTTCTGCTGAAGCTCTGTCAGCTCTGCTTTGTCATCACCTGGTTTCAGACACTACTTCCAATTGCATGCTTTAAAAAGGGTCGAATCTGGTTTAGAACATGCTCGTTTGAGTGTTTTTATCATCTGATGTGTTTAAATCGCCAGGTTTGCGTATATTCTCACGGCTCCACAATGATATTAGTTTAACTCAGGTTTATATGCATTCACCTGCCAGGTGCTCTGACAACCTGAGGATAGTGAAGTTGAATATTTTCACTGTGGACAAAGGAAACTTTCGCCCTCTTTCCCTCGGTCCCTCCCACACACAATACGTATCTCACCATCTGCCACCTTCATCCTTGTTGAGGGATTTGAAACTGCTGAGTGTGGTCTAATCCTCAGCCCTCGTCTTAGCGAGGTATAGGTGCCACAGAACCAGTCTGGCATTTACAACTTCTGGCTGGTGGCGTACCGAATTCTGAAGAGGCACAAGCATGGTGTAGGTGTGGAGACAAAAACGGCAAGAGTCTCTATTTTTTGTCTTCATCTAATCGTAATCCGAGACCAATCTTCTGTCAGGTACGATCTTTCATATTCATCCCAAGACAACTGCAACAAAATTGTTCGACAAGAGAAGTGATCTGTACCGTCTCTATCTCTGTATCTCTAGTCTCTGAAAGCTTTATGCTTTTATCATTCAACTATTCTCAGAGGACTCAAGGGAACTTTGATTTGCAGCACCAAACCACTATAAAATGGCTGATACAGACGGAGCAGTGAGGGGCCAAAACCCGGAGGCTCCAGAGGAGCTGGGGGACGATCAGCAAGCCTGGCGACACTTCAGTGCGTACAGTGAATCACGGCGTGCGCTACCTTGGGAGCAGTGGACCTTCAGGGAGAAGGCAAACTATTATGTGGACCGCATCTTCCTTGGAATATTGTCAATTTTCATCATTATGCTGGTGGGAGAGTTTGGTTATAAAATGTGGTATGTGACGAACGTGTCAAAGGTTGTAGAGTTTCTGTCAGATTCGGTGGTCTTTGTGTTCGACTTGCTCTTCACGCAGGAGAGACAGGGGGAGCTGGCTGAACTATAGTTTGATAATACTGTGGATCCAAGTGTCAATCTGTTCGATACACCCAACATCTGTGTGTGGGATAATCACTCAATTCTTTTTTCTAAGATGTTTTAGGCGATTGTGGTATCTCAAATATCCAGAAAAGAATCCATTTGTACCCACATGAATAAATAATTTATGAACTCTTTTCGTCGCTGATTTAATGGTAATAAATAATGTATGCAATTAACAGAATCATTGTTCTGTCCTTCTGTTTACTAGGCACAGGATTTGTAGCATCTCTACCTTCCGGATGTTGTGATTCATTTGTGCCTTTTTGTAGCCCAGTTCCCACATAATGCTTTTCAGCTTTATTCTAAATGTGATATACTTTCAAAAATGATATCTGAGCTGTTACATAATATGTGATATTGGCACATAATGGGAAATATCAAATTTGCAAGGGTTAAATTGAACCATGATAAAATCAATCTCTTTTTATTTCCTGTACAGTTTTAAAGTTGTTTATTACACTGGAGTGTTTTCATTATGTGCGTGACTAATGGCTGGACATGATGACCATGTATTAATCAAACTTGTTCAATATATAGTATATCTCCATCTCATTAGTAGCAGCCCTTTTTGTGTCCATATCATTAAAATTATAGATTTTCTGTCGATTTGCTAATTGATATCAGAATTATTTGCAAAGATATTAATTGGGTCAATAAGATTTCAGAAAATATTGCAAATTGTCCATTACAGTTTGCTAGAGCCCAAGCTGACATAGTAACCGTGCTTGCAAAATCCAAAGATATTCAGGTTACAAGGATAGAAAACTGGGAAAGTTGGAAAAATCCCGATCAGCTTAATGATGGTTGGAAAAGTATCTTTTGAATGTTTGGCAATTTAGATTTTTTTTTTGACGAATTGATTATCAACATAGTTGCTGAATACTCAATTATTATTTTTTTCACTTTAAATAGTGGAACTAAGCTATTTAAGGTGTCCAAGATCTCCAATATCTTCCTTAGATGTTTGTTATGTATTTTAATTAATTTGTAAAGGGATGGATGACAAAATTCCCTGAGGTTTTAACACACCAAAAGCATATATGAGGTGATTCTGTTATTTTCACTTGTTACAAAAACTGAAATTATACTTCTCTCGCACTTTTCTCCTTATTTCAAGGGAGACAAAATATGAGCCCTGGCAGATCAGTGACTCACCCCAGGTAGACAGTTTTGCAGAGACATGAAACTTCTTGTTCAGCAGTAAAATAAAATAACCTGCAGGACATTATTCCACCAAATCATGGAGAAGTGTATACAGTTCAACACATTGACAATGATAACAAGAAATAGACATTTCACATGTAATGGTTAATGTAGGTTTAATTAACAGACTATAAACAACCAAAGGGGGAAAAAAAGATGACTTTAAAAGATATATTTTCTAAGTCTGTTCCATTATTTGAAGGAGACAGAACTTATGGAAATAATTTCATTTATTTATTTATTCGTTGAACGGCTAAATTTTTATGTATTTATTTTAATTTTGTTTTGTTTTGGTTGTTTTAGTTCTTTTCTGGGGTAGAAAACTCAAACTCAAAAACACACTCCAACATAGTAGGTGGCGGTAATGCACCATAACGCTGGTTGCCACCCGCCAAAAAAAAAGAAAAAAGAAGAAGAAGAAAAAAAAACAACCAACCTCTGTTTGTTGACTTGCTGACGCGGGTGTCCGTCATCCAGATGGACCAATGAAATCGACGCACTCCGCTCTTCTACACCCTCCGGTACCTCCCCTTCCTCCTCCCGGAACTCCTGGCGTGTCCGACGTTTCGTGTCTCTTTAGACTTAAAGTAAGTCAAAATATTACCATTTGAACCACGTGCAACTCGATTATTTCCTTATATTAGGGCCTTTTTTTTGGTGCGACACGCACTGTAACGGCTGCTTTTTCACAGCTGATGAGAGTGTGACGCAGCCCAGGGCAGGCTAGAGATTAATGGAGGACGAGCGGACCAACAGTGGGCGCCATGCTGCCTCGTGTGTCACTGTCAGCTCGGCGTGACTCTAATGTTGTTGTTACAACAGCTGTCGACAGTGACATAAAAACTATTTAACACATTCTTTGTTATTCGTGTCTAACTGACCCGAGTGTGGCCGAGGTTTAACATCGTTGTCGGATACACGCGACGACGCTAACGTTAGCAGCTAGAGCCAAGTGGCCTCCGTCCTCCCGAAGCAGATCTGCTCACTTGTTGTAAGATTATCACAATAGTTTGACACTTTACAGCCATCGAAGGTGCCTGCTGTTGATTGTATGCTCATTCTGTATGTAACTTAAATGTGTATGTACACAACAGTATCGATCTACGATGGTTACTGTTATAAATAAACCCGCCCGGTTGGGAGAGCAGAGTAAATCAGCCTCCTAGTGGTGATTTGTGTGAATTACAGTTTATTATTTTCACTTGGGTCTATTTACAGATTATAGATATTTGTATTAGTTATAGAGCTGCAACAGTTAATAGATTAGTAATCAGTTGCTAAATTAATCACCAACTATTTTGATTATCGATTAATCGGTTCGAGTAGTTTTTATGAAAAGTCTTAATTCTCAGATTTCAGCTTCTTCAATGTGAATATTTTCTGGTTTCTTTGCTCTTCTGTGACAGTAAAAATAAATATCTTTGGTGTGTTGATATAACAAAATCTCCTCTTTGAGTTTTGGGAAACACAAGCAGCATTTTACCCCAGTTGAGGCTGAAATTCAAATAATCCCTCTACTACATTATATTTTTGAAAAAAATACATGTTTTAATATTTTAGTTGTCTGTACTGTTATTCACACAAGTCACGTAGTGTGAATTTGTCCAATGTAAATATGCTATTTTTGTGCATTTAAAAGATATATCCTTTGATTTAAAAAAAAAAATGATATTATTATCCCAGATAAATAAATATCGAAAATAATTGAAAAAATAAAATCTGCACATTTTAGAAGCTGGAAAGGCAATGCAACAGTTTTTTCTTTAATTGTTTAATTCTACTGACATCTATCAAAATCTTGGGAATAGATTGATTTGCTTTCGATCAATGGATTGATTAATCACTTGACCTCTTATCACAATTATTAATTTGGTCAATAAAATCTTTGAAAAAATTTTGGTCCCATATTACTGGAGCCCAATTCATTGTTCTTGATTAGTCCAACCAACGGTCCAAAACCCAAAGGTATTCAGGTTAGAAATAGAATAGAAAACCACAGTTAATCGATATCAACCCAGCTGCTGAGTGATATCACAGTTCATTTAAATAATTCTACAATAAGCTATTTTAGATGTCCATCAACTCAGCCAAAGCGCGTAAGTTGGTCTTTAGTTATTAGTAGTGTATTTAAACTCACTAAAATAATAGACTGGATAACAAAGCTCCTGCAGGTTTAATCCACGAAAGTCTTTTATACTGAGAAATATGCCGTGATTCTTCCTCTCTTGTCCCAGACTTGATGTCGCACTTGAAAAATTGTTCACCTCTCATTGTGCGTCTCTTCTGTCGATGCAGAATGCGTTACGTGGCCGCTTACCTCCTGGCTGTGCTCGGTGGAAACACCAGCCCCGCTGCAAAGGACATCAAGGCCATCTTGGGCAGCGTGGGAATCGAGGCCGATGACCAACGTTTAAACAAGGTACTACGCTTAACAATAAAATTGAGCGTCTTAAAAATAACAGTTAAGATTCTTTTCCGGTGAAGATGTTTGGTGTCTGAAGTTAACATTTGTCTGCAGGTCATCAGTGAGCTGAATGGAAAAGACATCAACGAAGTCATGAACTCAGGTAAAGGCCCCTGAATGACCACAACGTAAGATCTCAAGTTGTTGTAAATGGAAGATGACTAAAAAATGTTTCTTTTCCTATTTCCACAGGCCTCGCAAAGTTGGCCTCTGTACCAGCAGGTGGTGCTGTGGCGGCTCCGGCTGCTGCCGCTGCTGCGGCCGGGGCCGCTGGAGCTGGGGCCGCTCCTGCTGCTGGTAAGAACATTTACCCTTTTATTTTGAGCTTAAATTGATAAATGGATGTTTTCCGGTTTCTGTAGGAAGTATTGTATTGTAACAAAGTAAACAATTGGATATCAGTTAGTGTTATTTTAATTAGGCTTTTTTTCATATAGTCAAATATCCATGCCAGTGTTTTACATATTTAATCAACCGTAACTTTTTTTTTTTGTAGTTCTAGGTGACTAAAAGTCTTAGTTGAAGAAAGCTATCTTAGTCCAGTTTTGGTCAATAAAAACTGTTGATGATTTGGATCTTTTTTCCCTCAAATCAACAGATTATATTGAATACATTTTAGTCAATCTAGCCTGGTCAAAAACTAAGTCTATAATATTTTCATCAACAAAAATGAATAGATTTATATAAAGTTTTTGTTTAAACTACATTTTCTCGTCTTTTTATGTCACTGATATTACACGTTGACATGGTCACAGATGGTGTTTGATGACGTCAATGTCTTTAGTCATGGAAAAAAGGGTCATTGACAAACATACAGACATATTTTTTTGTGCTGCTGAATGTTTACGCTGACGTTTTTCTGTAGTATTGACTTTTGCCTTGATGTCTCGTTTCCAGCGGAAGAGAAAAAGGAAGAGAAGAAAGAGGAATCAGAAGAGTCAGACGAAGATATGGGCTTTGGACTCTTTGATTAAACTGCCTTCTCCGTGTTTAAAAAGCAATAAAAACGTAAAAGGTTTACACAAACCACGCTGTCTTTTTCTCCTTTTAATCCGGTTAAAAATAGACCTAACGAAATTATTACTCCGCACACGTAATTACTCTCAAGGGTATTATTACCGTTAAGTGTTCTCGAAATAAATTGTCCGGCTCTTGGGGCTTGGGATGTTGAAAGCTTTTTTTTGTTGTTGCCTGCTATAGTAGTGCGGACCGGACATCCTGTCGTCGTGAGGTGATCCAGGCGCTGCGTGTGGTCAGTCTGTCCTGCTGTCGGCAGGATGACTGAATCACACAGTGGCACAGGCTTAACATGACGAGTAATGACTCAAACCACAAAGGTAGACGCACCTCAACAATAGGAAATGTGTCACTCCACGAGGGACTGACGGGTTCAGTTGTTATTTCGTGTATTAAATTACCTAAGTTGAGGTTGTGTCATAGTGGTTTAGTTTGTGAACAAACGGGTAATATAGGCCTATATTTAAGGAACGGTCAGGGAAACGAAAAATATTTATTAAATTTCCGTTTGGGTTTTTTTCAGTCGTGTTTGTAACATCTAAGAGTTTGTGATCAGCTTACACATTCACCATCATTTCCAGCCCTGCAGAGACGCACTGTGGTGAAAATGTCTCTGGTCAGTTTGTCAATGAACTGGTAAAACTGACCAAACGGGTGCAACTTCACAAATAAAAAGTAGAAGAGGTCCCAGGCGGTTGTGTTCCTCAAGCAAGGATTTACATGTATGAAAGTTCCAATGTCCACAATAGATGTTCCTCACGGTAAAAAGTTTGACTTGCCAAACGGGTTTAACCAACAACATTAGTAACGGCTGCTGTGTCGAGTCCTTGGGCCTGGAGTCTGAAGCAGAACTGTATCTGTGGTTGTCGAGGAAACTTCAGGTTTAACTCCCTGAAAGTCCTACGAAGCTCGTTCACTTGACAAGAAAAAAATCGCCATGGTGACTTAAACTGAGTTCGGGATAGCAATCTAAATCTGTCAATGGCTCGACTCCTAACCAATCAGATTCGCTGGCAAATTAGAGTCGTCGTTCGATCCACAGCAGCCTGACTGGGACAAAATGATTAAATAGAGAAAATTGAAAAATAAAGTGCAGCAGATATTTCTAGATTATTAGATTCATGTTGCTGTACCAGACTTCTCCATGTGTCCACTCTGGTTTTTATAAGGGAGAGTTTATCACTTTAAATAAATACATAGACTCATTAATAGTACAGCTTCATTTGAATTCAACAAATATGATTCGAATCCCGACAGAATATCAGTGTTTTACTTTCTTATTTCATCACTGCAGCTCGGTACAACACGAGGAAACTGATGATAAATAGTAACATAAACGTAACACTACCTCTTATCAGAACAATGATCCACAAACTGATCAATATTTTCTCGTGATCGCGAATGAACAGTTCAGTGTGATTGATGATATTAAACATTAACATTTTCTCTCCTCCGCTTCGGCAGCAGAAACGGTCTGACATCGCTTCGGCCTCTCTTCATCAGAGTTGGATCATCGTCAGACAAAAGGGAAAAAAACTATTGTGCTTATTTACAGTATATGTTTCAACAGAATTGAAGAATCAGCAATTATTTTGCGTGGTTCTTTTCTTTTCTGGGTTATTTGATCATATTATGTACATTTCACTTGCTGCTATCAGCGTTTCTTCTTGTATCACATTAAGAACTTTATTCACGGCTCTGACGATGTTGCCTAGAATTAACGACTCTGCCTCTTCCACATGAACGCGCTCGTATAGCTGGATATGAAAACCCAGGGTTGACCGAGACAGTTGAGGACCAGCTTCGATGTTAGGTTTAGATATAAGCCAGGTAACGAAAAAACATATGCTGGGTATGTTTCGTGGTACAGGCCTCTGGTGTCGGGCAACGGAACGTTGAAATCACTCCTGTGCTTTCAAGACAACTTTGAAAAAGATCTACCAGAGCCACTTAGTGTGTATGTGACATGTGAGTCATCAATCAAATCATTTTCATTCAGCTTTGATTGCACAATTGCAGATTTTAAGTTTTTTTCCACCACTCCTTGCACGTTCATTTATTTTTTTTGCCCTAACCTGGTGGCGCTCCCTGTTTCAGGTCACCAAATTAGGCAAGACCTTCAGACGTCACATTTGCTAAGAGTAAATAAGGAAATAAAAATAAAAAAAATGAATCTGGACTTAAACAATCCCGCTCACCAAGTGTCTCCTTCATCTTGTCCTGTGTCCGCCTCTTTGCTCTGGTGGACATGTGTGCATGCGTTGTGTTGCACAGACAAAAATTCCATGTGTGAACCCGTCCGTTCTAACAAGACATTCAGACGGTCCATGTGTTTTTTGTGGGAGAGGTCTCCCGCCCGAAGGGAAACCTGTTCCACGGGTGAGAGACAGACTCACATTCCAACCTCAGTCAGCTGGCAGCTGCGACATCTACAATAATCCTGATACACATGAACACGTTCGTCTTCGAATTTCTTTAACCAATTTTTCCCAACTTTCCACACTGTGCATGTGGTTGCATGACATGTTGATTTCAGTCTTTGTTGTTTCAGGAATGTACTTAAACCCCCCCCCCAAACATGTTCCCCTGTTGCAGGCTGGTGTCTCCACTGGTCCACTACATGGACTTACTACATGTAAACTAAAGCAGTGGGTCTGGACCTCTTTTAGGTGCTTACCCCTTTGAAAAAATCATGCAATATTTACTTGTGACCCCCGTCACCTGTTGCATATTTCTACCAGAGTCTTGTGATAGATATGCTTTGCACATACAATATGCAAAGCATACTGTTATGTGTCTAACAGTGCCCTTGCAAAATACTGCCTTTCATACTTACAGTATTTTGAGTTTGTGAAAAATGCTATTAAAAGATAATGTATTATTATTAGTATTAGTATTTCTGATAGTCATATCCATCCAGTTTGCACATGCTCAATGCACGATGCACTTTTTCTCCTTTGTGTTTACTTTTGTTTTGTGTTTTAATTCTTATTCATTTTTAACTCTGTAATGTTTCCATTATTACATTTTCTTTTTCAAACGATACAGTGCCTAGTACGGGTTCCCAAAATGTATCACTAAAATATAATACTTTTTTTTTGAATGTGTATTAAAACAAAAGAAAATAAGGCTTGATTAAATATAAAAATCATCTGACATTAGCAGCTGTTGGTTTTCATAATGGGGGGGTGGACAAAATGCAGAAATGAACAAGGAAAAGACAAAAATCTGAAAAAATTAAACATAACTCTGTATCTCGTGTGCCTTCAAATTCAGTGTCATCACTTACTGTAATGAAAAGAGATACTCAGATCTTTTTGGAAGTCTCAGCCCTTCCCGTACAAGTCCAAACCACGGTACGTGTCAGCCTGCAGCTATTTCTTTTTATTACTCATTACATCGGATTTCACCTTCTCTCTTCAGTAGGTGGAGGAGGAAGAGTTGTGAATAAATGTGTCTGATGGAGCGAGGCGGAGAAAACCACCACTGTTATGTAGAATAAAAGTTCAATTACCAAAGAATAAAGTTTGACAGTGACAACGAATTCAAAAGTGCATTAAAGCATCTCTTTTATTGGAGCATGCGATATGAATGCCAGCACTCATATCGACACACATCAATAATTCCACATTTTAGCTGAGCTTCCATTATATACATTTTACTAATGGGTAAATCCTAGACATGTAAAAACATATTGCACTGAGTTGCCTTGTAGCCTATTTACATCAAAGGTGATCACATTGCTTTTTCAATTTTTTGTTATCACAAGTCAACGTACGGGAGAGCGTCTGATTCACTGTCGGGTTTCAGAGCGTCGCTTTCTTTTGTTTTTTGTGTGATCCAGGTCCTGGTGATTCCGAAGTACTGCAGCGTGTTGTCGATGAGACCGTGCTTGCGTGCGAAGGCCGTCAGTCAACACTTCACCGGAGGAAGAAAAAAAAAAGCCGTCCAACTGCATTTTAAAGTCTTTTTTTTCAGGCCGCTCTTCTTTTCTTAAGAAAAAAAGAAAATGTGCGTGTGCGCGTAAAGGGAACTGATGCTTGCCACACGTCCTCCGACCACAATCTGAGGAGCGAGGGGAAAAAAAACCGAAAAAAAAGCTGAAGAGTGGTCGCGCTGTCACATGGCGCGAGAGTCTCAGTCATCGCATTCGGACCATGGATGGTCTGTACACGCCTGCGAAAGAGACGCGGAGGGTTTTAAAACGGGCGCCTGTGTGTGTGGTGTGAGCGATTAGAGATGAACAGATATACTTCACGTCACTTGTATATGTCCAGAGAGCGGGCGACATTGAGTCCCCACACCTGCTTCTCACCTGTTGGTACTCGAACCGGTCCTGTAGGTAGCGGTTCCCCAGGCCTGTGATGTGACCGATGTTCTGCCTGGAGAGGCCGACGATCCTCGCCGTGAAGTCGAGCGTGAACGCCAGCTTGACCAGCTCGGGCGCCGTCGGCAGGACGGTGGGCGGACTTCGGGTCGGCGACCTCTCTTTCTCCAGATAGGCGTCGGCCATCTTCTGGAAGGAAGAGTACGACATGCCCTGGAAGAAGTTGCTCAGGGTGGGGTTATCTTTCATCTGGAGGAGGAGGAGGAGAAGGCTTTCAGTGACTACCGACCAGGGATTTTCTTCTTTTTTTTTGATGGACATTAATAGTAAAATAAACATAAACAAAACTAAATAATTAGTTAGTTTTTCAAGTGTTATTCCAGTCACACGACATCGAGATCATTTCAGCTCAGGTGCAATGATGCAGCAGCTCTAAGCCATCATCATTTTTTTTCATGATTGATTAATCTGCAGATCATTACCTTGATTAATTGGCTGTCAAATATATGGACATGGTGAAAGAAAAGTTTTTTTTGTCCTAATTACGCACATATTCATTTTAACGATCACATGGGACAAAGCCAAGCAGCAAATGCTCAAGTTTTTCAAAAGCTAAAAAACATTCTCAGGTGAAGAACTACTTCAAACGATCATCAGAAACATCTGCTCAACAGTCGTCCGTGGATTGACCGGTCACGTGAATAAAGACACGGACGCAGGACAGTCACGCGACCGTGTTTTGCCGCATCGTGGAGTTTGTACTTTCTATGACTTCACTTTATGGTTCTTTTTATGGCTCAGTCATGAGCTTTTGCTTTCTGTTGAAACTGCAGGAGGCAACGACTTGGACAAAACTGTCCGTCAAAAATGACTTGAGATGTAACTAGACTCACGTGGGAGGCATTTAAAACTCTTATCCTATATTCAACCCCCCCCCCCCCCCCCTAAAAAAACAAAACAGCAATGGACACCAACCTTGTCTTCGATGGCGTCACCCTGCTGCTTTGTCAAGGCAATGATCCTGTCGATGACTTCCTCTGTGACACAACAAAAGCGAAGAGACGGTGTTCATCAACTTGCGGAGCAACTCAGAATCTGTTCCTTATGACACAGTCAGAGGTCTAGAGTACGAGTTGACAGTAAATCCCATCTTTTCCAAGGAGAATAATGTGCAACATGCCTGCGGTGCACACGAGAGAGCAGACCGGCGGCTCTGCTGCCCATGCTCGTGGTATTCTCTCGCCCTTTGGTGGAGGTTTAACGAGAGAAAAGAAGAGCCTGCCACTCACCATCTGAGAGAGCCGGAGCCTCCTCTTTGACCTTGACCTCGTGCACAATCTTTTCCAGCTCCTCCGACACCTTCTCGTAGTAGGAGTACGTCGGCTCTACGCTGACGACGGCTGCAAGGAGAACGGTTCAGGTGTTTATCATAAACTTCTGCAAAAGAAACAATGTAGTAAAGGCATTTTTTGCAACGGTTGCATAGCCCTGATTTCTCCTAACTTGTGATGACGCTGCAAAGACAATTTGAATCATCCGTCAGATGGAGGTCAACTCCCACAATCTACCTTCAAATTCGCCGATGAGCTCTTTGCCCGGTTTACTCGGTTTTATCACGGACAGCCGGCGACTTGAGAACCGTCTCCTGATGGACTTCCTCCTCGTGGACTTCTTCTGTGAGGGGAGCGGAGGAGCGGACAGGCAGGCGGCGGCGGCGTCCGACACCACTGCCGCCGCGGAGTCCCTGGACGCCGCCCCTGCGGGAGCGTCCTGCTCCTCGTCCTTGTCCTCGCCGCTCTTCCGGGAGAAAAAGCCAAGTAAGCTCTTCCAAAACGAGGGTTTCTTGTTCTTCCTGGGCCTCTTGGTCCGTCTCTCCGGCTCCTCGGGGGACACGTCGGGCGGACTTGGGCGAGGGTCGGCCGCGGAGAGCGGCGCGCCGGCGCCGCTGTCGTCCAATCCCACGGCGAGGAGGTGAAGGGACGGGTCGCTGGAGTGGCGCCTCGTCTTCTTGGTCACCCACTTCTCCGCCCTCTCGTCCCTCTTGTGCGCCAGCGTCCCATCGTTCACGCTCAGGCTGCGCTTGACGTAAATCTCCAGCAGACGGATGGTGTCCTTGTGAGGCACCAAAATCAGCTGGCCGTTAGGGAGCCTTTGCTTTTCCGTTTGTGTTTCCATGGCGAGGTGGCTGCGGGGAGGAGGAAACAATCAACATCGCACGTACAATAGGTTTTTCTTTTAGAATTGTTTCGCATTGAGCTTCGCGTCGCTTTCATCAAGAAAAACACCTTGTGCTGCTTTGAGCAGTCGACGGTGTGTTTTTGGAGGAGGTGTTTGGTCAAATCAACAGAGAAGTGAAAGTTTTCAACTGTGCGTAGTTCCTCGGCTGCTCAGCTGGAAGGATTTGCTGCATCTATTTGTCTGATGTGATAAACAAGCATTTTTGGTTTTTAGAAGAACCTTTTTCACCCTTTTCCACATTTTGCAGACCAGAGGATTGATGAGCTGATCCAGAGAACAGCTGTCAGGTCGCTCGGCAACACAGCCGCTTGCCCGACTAACAGTCACAGTCACACACCCAAATATATTCAAATCACTATCAGCAAAGCAAATGATGTTTCAGAAAGCAGGAAACCAACTGAATTTAATATATATATATATATATATATATATATATATATATATATATATATATATATATTTTAACAAGTTAAACTTTCTCAAAAGTTTCAAGTTAAGTTCTGGATGAATGGAAAATCATCACATAAAGAGGCGAATACTTGGTTATTACACTATGTTGTTGTTGTTGTTGTTGTTGTTGTTGTTGTTGTCGGTGAACAGAGAGGATCTTGTTCTATCCCATGCGGATGTGTAGCGAGGTCTTTCAGAGAAGTGTTTGCGGTGTGAAGAACAGACAAAGGAGCAGAAGGAGGAAGTGTGGCACGACGCGGCCGAGTGCAGGTGAATGTGTGTGTGTGTGTGTGTGTGTCGGACTCACCTGGGGTCGGTCCGTCGCTTCTCTCACTGTGGCCACTGACTGCGTGAGCGTGTCGTTACGATAGAAACTGTCCGTGTGTCTGTGGTGGAGGTGGAGGAGGAGGAGACTCCAGAAGAGATCTCACATACCTGCCACCATGTTAGGACACGCATCGGCCGCCGTCACCTGCACCTGGGGGCCGGTGGGCGGGGCCAGGGGAACCGTCGCGTCACCTGCACCTGGGGGCCGGTGGGCCGGTGGGCGGGGCCAGGGGAACCGTCGCGTCACCTGCACCTGGGGGCCGGTGGGCCGGTGGGCGGGGCCAGGGGAACCGTCCTGCCGGCGCACACGTCGACGTCAGCTGCGACGATGACGCGTGTTGTTCGCGGAGCTGTTTCCTTCCCTGTTTGAAGGTTGGCCTGCTGCGCCTGCTGGAAGGAGAGAGAAGAAGAAAACAAACTTGAGCTCATTTCCCATTAGAGTAATTCAAAAGAAACGTGACAGAGACACATAAGGCTGTGATGAGAAGTGACTATGGAAAGTAGAATGAGATTGATGTCAAACCATCTATTTATCTTTCTATCTATCTATATAGCTATCTATATACTGTATATCTTTCTCTCTATCTATATCTATCTATCTATCTATCTATTTATATATATATATATATATATATATATATATATATATCTTTCTATCTATCTATCTATATACATATATATATCTTTCTATCTATCTATCTATCTTTCTATCTATCTATCTATCTATCCCTCTATCTTTCTTTCTTTCTATCTATCCATCCATCATCTATCTATCTATCTATCTTTTTATCTGTCTATCCATCATCTATCTATCTATCTATCCATCTATCTATCTATCTATCTATCTTTCTATCTATCTATCTATCTATCTTTCTATCTATCTATCTATCTTTCTATCTATCTACCTATCTAGTATCTATATATCTATCTATCTATCTATAATCTATCTATCTATCTATCTATAATCTATCTATCTATCTATCTATAATCTATCTATCTACCTATACATCTTTAATCTATCTATCTATCTATCTATCTATCTATACTTCTTTCTAATGGTCCTGTTTTTCTCAACTTGAGGAAGTTATTTAACAGGAGAGAAAACAAGGACAAAATAAACTTTTTATTTAAAACGCTAAATTATTGTGTGACTCCTTCTGTGGGTCTTCAGAGTACACCAGACACACTGCAGACATTTCAGACCAATAATAATCATATAGGCCTGAACCTAATTATCATCTTTTATTTTATGATTACACTTGTGTGTAAATGTATTTTCTTTTTCTCAAATGCGACAAAAACATTTGAGAAAGGTTAAACGTTCCCAGCAGGGCCTCAGGGGGCATCTTCATATGCCTTTGGTTTTTTTTAACAACAACATATTACATATTAAGCATTGTATTTTGTAATAAATCGTCATAACAGTTAGATTGTCTAATTGTGTAATTGTTACATAATGAAAAAAGACTAAGAAGAGGATGGATGGATATCCCCTCATTTGAAGCTTATCACCCAAAAGGAGTTTCTTGTTTGTTGTGTTTTTTGTAATATAAAGCAAAGGCTGATGTAACCCAAATGAATAATAACTCATATCAGCTCGTCGATGTTTTCACCTTTGTGATGTTGAGAATCTTTTACCACAGACGCCGAGCCAGAGAACTGGGCAGAGTTTCCCTCACAAAGTTTCCCCAGGTTGTGTAATCACAACTTTTTCCCCGCTCTGTAGTTGACGACGTGTTCTTGCAGTCGGGCTCGGCCCTAATACGGTGCCCGTCCGAGGTGATGTGAAACACTTCCAGGAAGCCATTGCGACAAAGGTAAAAATAAAGTCTCACCCATTCACAGAAGCTGTACTTTCACTATCGACCAGCGCTTTTCATGAGCAGTGCATGTGACTCACATGTGAGTATAATCTCTTATCCGGCTTGTTTACGAGAAACATGGAACCTTCTCTGTCGCCTAAAGCAAGTATCTGTTCAGTAGTGGAACTAGTTTTTAAGAGTTTAAAAAGCAGCTCCCTCTGTTTGTCCTGCAGCAGTAGATTATAATCAGCCTCCAGTGACCCACTGCTTAAATATCTCCTCCTCATATTACTGACTAGTATACCACATAATGTTGGAATCAATCTCCAGTAACTCAATGTTTTCATATTTCCCCGTTCTGTCATTCTGACATTGAATTTCAGTTGTAACTATATGATTTAAAACACCCCATCGGAGCCACAAGTAAAACCCTAAGAAACATAAGCACCTCAGGGGTTTGCTTTGCAGCCAGACATTGCTCCAGGGTTAGAAGATGCCAAATAAAACAGCTAGAACCTTTTTTTGAAAATACGCACAAAACGATTTATGAGGAATCTTTCTTTTTGGTGTTATGTTGCAGGCTGCAGCCAGAGGAAACAGGCTGACCCGGGGTCTGTGTGCATCACACAGTCTGAACAAGGAACCATTTTTAAAAGAAGCGCTGGAACAAGCTGGAAACAAACAGACACCACGGAATGAACTTGAAGCTAAGTTTGTCTTTGTTGGGTCCTACCTACACTGCTTCGATAGGCAGTTAAGATTAAATACAGTATGTAAATACATGTAGAGAAATGAAAATGACACTTCTCTCTCACAACAAGTCGTGGGCAAACAAATTTACACAAAAACTAACACATTTGTGAGAAACTTCCTCCTGTTTGCGTTAGTGTAGTACCACAGTGACGCCACAAGGTGTCGCACTAAACACTGAAATAGCTTCTGCCTCCATGGTGCAAAATATCACATCCTGTATCCATCTACATGTACTTACAGTACGTCACCTGCAGGAAGGGGTGACATGTCACCAGATACATTTCAATTTCAAATTCAAAGAACTTTATTTTTCCCGTGAGGAAACTTCATATGTGGTGAGGCTCATTAAACACAACAATGCACGAGAATAAATAAATACTGAAGGACTGTAGCGAAGGACAAGATACTATTTTTGAGTATTTCCATTTTTAACAGTTTTATACTCAAAATACTGAATTTAGTGGGAAAATATTGTACTTTTTACTGTCAAGCTCTTATATCCATAAACATAAGATGACCTTGTAAAATATGATACCAAATCATACATAAATAGTTGAAAATAAAGTCCACCTCGAGCTGCTGAAAGAGTAAAAGACACTTGGCATCGGTGAAAATCATCCGACATTACAATGTAAAATAACATAATAGAAAGGCAAAAAATGTCACTGTGAAAAAGTTGATTTTAGATTTTATGAAAAAAAAAAAAGTCAAAATTTCGGCTTCTTAAATGTGAATGTGGTTTCTTTGCTCCTCTGTGACAGTAAACTACATGTCTTTTGGTGTGTGGACAAAACAAAACATCAACTTGGAGGTTTCAGGAAACGATGGACTTCTTTTGGACCGAACAATTAATCGATTGATCGAGAAAATAATCGACAGATTAATCGGTTATGAAAAGAATCGTTAGCTGCAGCCCTAAATATTTAGCATCTCTTTCCTGTGTAGATGATCTGAATGCTTCCTCCACCACTGCTTCGCTCATTTGTATATCAGTGAGTCTTAATACACAAATGAAATGTGTATTTGATGTGTATTTCCTAATTGCAAACTTTGCAGGAGCTGTACACAGTGAGTGGAACTGCACAAAGAAAGAACCAGTGCAAAGTAAAGTAAAACAAAAAGATTTTGCATATAGAAATAGAAACTGTACAGAATGAATAAAGTATTGATGCAACTGTGACGTACACAAAGTAATGATCTGCCCAGTTGGAGCAGCTTTCCCTTCGGTTAATGTGTCAGTCTTTTCCACTGTGTGAATAATTTAGATCATCATCATCATCACTGTTTTCACAGATTCATCTTTGCATCGTCCACAGTCGCACGACCGGCGTGCACCTCGCAAATCAGACTGTGTAAAAAAACAAAAGAAAAGTGTGCGGCTGTGCCCAGATGTGAGACGCAGCCCGTGGTCATGTGAAGGCGGCGTGTTGTTGTCTGATCCCCGGTGATACCTCAGGTCACCTTCTTCATTTTTTATGGGCGCTAAGCAGGACAAATGTGAGACTCACGTTTCGTCCCATAAGGTTCGGGTCGTTGACCCCCAGGGCCGCCGCCGCCGCCGCCGCCGCCGCTGCAGAAGGCCGCAGTTGCCCGTCGTAAATCTTTATCTCCCCTGAACCGTTCCTCGCTCTCTCCCGTCGACGGACTCCGCTCTTTAATCTCGATGGATGGGAGTTATGATGCAGCATGCAGGCGGAGCCCAACTGAGCAAACTCAGCAGATACAGGAGACTACAAAAGGCCCCATTAACGTGTTCATCCAAAGTTATTAATAACCATATAGGTATGATATTATTTATAAGGGCTAATGGTTCTGCCCCTGTCCTGGACTCTTTGGTTCCTTTGTGGACTTTTGTTTATGCGTTCTTTGTCGCAGCTTTACGTTGGGTTTCCCCAAGTGGGTGTTGGATTTTGTAATTTTTCCCCCCCCTCAAAGACTGTCAGACTGCTTTTGTTTCTCCCTTGATTCCTTTTCCCTTCATCTGCATTTGGGTCCTGCATTGCAAAATTGAGAGCTGGTCCTCACAAATTGTTCTTCCAAGCCGCTTAAAGTCGACCACAACGTAATTTGAATGATTCAAGAGTTTTTAGGAACAAAATTCCTTCTGCGACAAACTCTGGATCCCGATCACAAGAGTTTCTTAAAAGAAGATTACGGGTTACAGAATCTGTCAATGTGCATTGTGCGTTATATTGATAACATCTGAAACATTAATGAGGAGGGAGAGTGTGTCCCCCCCCCCCCCCGAGTAAAAAGCTGGGGGTGTCCACCTGTCCGTCCTTCATCCTCCTCAGTGCTGATGCAGCAGACGGAGGCCAAACGATACGCTGATTCATTTGTTAGAATGCATTGTTTCATAATGCGATGGTTTTGCCTTTTGATAGAATAGAATAGATCCCTTTTGTCATTGTATTAAGACAACGAAACTCAGTTTAGCAGCTCACAAGATTGACGTAATATTAAAAAAAATAGCAAAATACAAAATACTAGTATAAATAAACATTCAGCTGGTATATACAAAAGTAAGTGGAGGGGAGGTTATTGCACTTCCAGTTCGTGGGGTGGGGGTTTATTGCACTATAGTCTTAGAGATTGTATTATAATCGCCCTGTAGTCAATAAAGAAGTTATAAGAAGTATTGCAAAACCCTTGTCTGGACAGTGTTGGTCATCAAAGAGTCGGTGGCTCAAGTGGGAGCCGGACTAAACTCACATCAATATTATACCCACGAGGACATCGTCTTTGCATTTGATTTAAAATAAATAAATAAATAAATAAAAAGTCAAGTGGCAAGGTCACACTGCGGCGACGCACCGCCCTGACGCCGCTGTGAGCTGTGCTCCTGTCTCCAGGAAAGTTACGCTGTCGCTGGAGAAACTGGAGACTTTTGGAGGTTGTTTTTTAAAAAAAAAATTCAAACTCAAGCCGCCCGGCTCCAAGTGCCTTCGCCCTCCGGAGGGCGTGAACCCGCAGGACGCGGCCTGCTGTCTGTGCAGCAGGCTCCGAACCTGTGTCTGCTGACAAAACAGTAACCCAATCTGCCGATGTGCGACGCCACCGTTTGAGATCCGTCCATCGCTTGTCTGTCGTCCGACTCCGAGGGCGGAGGGCGGAGCGGATTCGTGCAGAGGTGATATTTTTAGACCCATTAGGAGTTTGCGGTAAAGTCTGCTGTGTCACAGTGATCGGACTCTGCACGTACTGTGCTGCTGCTGCTGCTGCTCTGTGAATGGATTTCTTGGTGGGGGAGCATCTTTATTCGGCAGGCAGGATGGACGGATGGATGCGATCTCTTCACGGAGCTCTCGATGAATTATAAATGACCAGACTCACATTGGCTCTGACCTTGCGGGGCCACCACCTGTCTGTTAAACGCCAAATGTCACCGGGCTCCGTCTCTGGGGATCTCGCACGGGGATCAGTGATCATCGGGGCAGAGAGGCGGCGCGCTGACCTGCCAGTTAACTAGTGATCAGATCAGATCAGATTAGATTAGAACAGGCCTCCGAAAACAGTCAAAATAACCATCCATCCTTGGAATCCGCTCAGAAAACCTTAAAATCACGAGCGTTACGTCCACAAAATGTGCTGAGGTCAAACAAGCTGTAGGCCTCGACTACGTGGGACAGTGTGTGTGGGCGTCGAGTGAATCGGCCAGTTTCTTGCCTCGCAGGCCAAGATAAGATGATCTTATGAATGATTCATGTCGTCTGCATATTTCATTTGGGGCTTTCGCCTTTCGAAGCCATCCCCCGTCAAAGACATCGTCAAGCCCACGGCAGTAGAACCAGTTCACCTGATGATGAGTTATAGAAAGAAGTAGCTAATTATGTTTTTCTTTTTTCTTTTTTTTTGGACCAACATCCCAGACAACAGCAAAAACTCCTCGATATGAGAAACACAGAGCGGGAGGAACGTCTGCTCCTCCGGCCTTCAACCTTCAGCACCACCACACCAGGTACAGACGCACAGACGGTATCGGCCAGGGAGAGAGAGAGACACACGATGTCAGTGCTGAGAACCGGCGGTGAGAGGGCGTTAATAATGACGGCGAGCACGAGGTGATGAGCGTTCAGCCGCGGAGCAGACAAGCAGACACTTGCACTGGTAAAAAAAAACTTTAAATCTGCTCGAGTACAATGTATCCTAGACGTGACATCATCCGAGGGAAACTCCACACGCAGTTACAGTAGGATACATGTTTTAATGAAAGGCACTCTTTACAGGATGAATAAAACATGAGCAGAGTATGACACTGTGCACTGCACCATGTCGACGCGTGCAGTAACAGTCCTCGAGTGCTTTCTCCTTGAGTAAAGTGCTGAGTAGCTACGCTGGCGAACTGCCGTCGCCTTGTTGCGTCTCGTTTCTAACACACAGGTATTGCCTTTTCCGCGTTATTGCATATTATGGGATTATCAGCAAAGGCATTCGTCCAGTTACAACTACACCCCATGCCATTTCAACACAAGCTGTATTCATATATTTACAGTAAACTCACATACATTTACAAGATTGAAGTGTGGCATGCATACAGTATGTAATACCAATCCACTCGAAGAATTGGCTTTCCCTTCTCACATGGACTATGATGATCGTCACTATATGATTAATATACTATTATATATTTAGCAACAGTAAATATGTCAAAGTTCAGTCCTCATTTCGGCACGCTTACGCCATGCAATATATAAACGAGAGGGACAAAGGTCAGAGGAGAAAAGTATTATTGGACTTTAGTTTCCCACCGATATCATCTCAAATATACGTCTCATCTCACATTCCTGTACACTCCCATAATAAATATGAGTTTTCCCAGCCAACGGCTGACGGTGTAAAGCTCCAAAAGTGCTCGAGAGATCATGAGGAGAAAATGAAACTCTCAGTGCAATATGTATTAATACAGATTATAAAGGGTCAAATCACATTATAATAATAATTATACATTAGAAGGTGCAATAATCTGGTGCAAATCAAGGCCAAAATCATAATAATTTTAACCGTGTACATAAAGTAATCTGTGATTCCTGCCTTTTGTGCTATAATACAGTGGCTGCTGAGCGGGTTTCACAGTTTTAGTCTTTTATATTTTGCCGCCTACAGTAGCTACGAGATCAACGTCAGACGTGCTAACGTGCCCAACGTTGTTATCACACAGATATTGTTACGCTGTGTCAGACGGAGACGTGCCAGCGCCGAGCATCCGCAGCTATAGATTTGCTGATGAGACGATTGTGTGTGCGATGTGCTGGACACGTTCACCCGTCCTTGGGAATCGTCCTGAGCACTATCCAGATTTTTGCTGAATACGTCTAACGTGGAACTTTGATGTGATATGAGCGCTGAGTGTATATCCAGCTTTAAATGCCATGGTTATATTTATTTTTAAAAAAAATTTTTTGATTCTCTTTTGTTGGGATGAACTTACTCTGTTCACAAAACTAGAAACCGGACGTTTTACAACCCTCTCTTTCCGTCAGGTCGACGTTCAATCTAACAATCGACGTTTTCAAGGTCAAACGTTTGCCCACGGGTACAAATGGTCCATCGCACTTTCCTCTCAAACTGCACTGGACTAGAGACGATGAAAAGGGTAACTGACGTAGCAGTTGCCGAGTTTTGTTAATTGCACTTTGACACATCCACAAGCAGACGGACAACTTGTGTGAAAGGCCGTCCCACCACCACCACCACCACCACCACCACACGGTGCCTATTAATACTGTAATAATATGCACAAACGCTGCCATGTTTGGGTACGAAAGAGTGAGGAAAGTTCAACTGTTGTCACCCAGATTGAATCTGACGAACGGATTTGTTTGATTCATTTGAATACACACTATCAGTGCACGCCATTCTTCTCGCTCTGCCAGGCGCCGTTGCTCTTGTTGAGCGAGGGCGTGCTGCCGTACTTGTTAGTGGCGGACATTTTCTGGGTGGCCTCTGCCGCCGCGTCCATCACCTGTTTCTCCTCCTGCTCCGTCTCCCGGTGGTAGAAATAGTTGAAGTTGGAGACGATGACGGGCACGGGCAAGGCGATGGTCAGGACACCGGCGATGGCGCAGAGCGTGCCGACCATTTTGCCCCCTATGGTGATGGGGCACATGTCTCCGTATCCCACCGTGGTCATCGTCACCACGGCCCACCAGAAGCCGTCGGGGATGCTCACGAACTGCGTCTGGGGCTCGTCCACCTCTGCAAAGTAGATAGCGCTGGAGAACAGGATGACTCCGATGAAAAGGAAGAAGATGAGCAGCCCCAGTTCCCTCATACTGGCTTTCAAGGTCTGGCCCAAGATCTGAAGGCCCTTCGAGTGTCGGGAGAGCTTAAAGATCCGGAAAACTCTCACCAGTCGGATGATCCTCAGGATCGCCAGCGACATGTTCTGGCCAGAGTTCAAGTCCTCGTCGGGGGTGGTGGCCAGCTCCGTGCCCAGGGTCACAAAGTAGGGAATTATGGAGACGATGTCAATGATATTCATGATGTTATTGAAGAAATCACTCTTGCTGGGGCAGACCACAAAGCGGACACCGACCTCGAAGCAGAACCAAACGATGCAAATAGACTCCACGATGAAAAAGGGGTCCGTGAGATAAGCCACGACGTCTTTGGCGGCGGGGTGAGGCGCAGAGCCGTTCACGGTTCGGGCTACAGGAAAGTCACCGTCCTCCCTGAACTCCGGCAGAGTCTCCAGGCAGAAGATGAAGATGGAAATGACGATGACAAACACGGACACCAGGGCGACAGATTTGGCTGCACTGGAGCTCTCGGGGTATTCGAACAGGAGCCAGAACTGTCGCTGGAGTTCGTTGGTGGGCAAGAGGACCTCGGGCTCCTTGACGAACCCTTCGTCCTCGCGGAACTGCTCCATCGCTTCGTGACCCAACTCATAGAAAACGATTTCATTAGCAAAAACATCCAAGGGCACGTTGGCTGGCCTGCGGATTCGACCCCCGGACTGGTAGTAGTACAGAATCCCATCGAAGGACGGACGGTTTCGGTCAAAAAAGTATTCGTTTTTCATGGGGTCGAAATAGCTTATCCGCTTCATGGGGTCACCGAGCAGCGTCTCCGGGAACCTGTTGAGGGTGCTGAGCTGGGTCTCGAACATCAGCCCTGAAACGTTGATGACAACTTTCTCATCTCTTTCGTCCGCGCAGTGCCTCTCGAACAATTCTTCGTTCTCGTAGCAGTCCTTCTGCATCCTACTGAAGACGCTGTCGGTGGGAGACTCGCTGTTCATGAGGAGCTTCAGGTTGGAGATCAAGCTGCCGCAGCTGGAGTTCCCTTTGGTGGTCGGCGTCGGCAGGGAGGACGGCGACAGCGCCTCCTGACCCGACTGATACCTGCCGCGTCGTCCTCTGTGCGGCGACTGGCGGGGAGAAGTCGGACGCTGGGTCAACAGATTCTGATCGGGGGCCTCGGAGGTGGGCGAGGTCGGGTACCCGGAGTCGCTCGGGTCGCCGAGGTTGATGCCGACGTCGTCCATGTTCTCGAAATTAACGAGGGGCACCTCCATTGCCCGACGCGCCGTCACCCGCGGCTCTGTCTATGGGCCCGGTTGGAGGCGCAGGAGACGGAGGGGACACCGCCAGCAGGGCCACGCCGATCCTGGCCTGGACCTCTCTCCTCCTGGTGATCATTCAGGCAGCTGAACGCTCACTGTTGGAACCCGCCCGCTGTGTGATCTGTAGAAGAGGGGGAGAAGCAAACTTGTTGTTATATTTTTCTTAAATGGCGCATTACACTTTCGTTTTTTCTGTCAGCTCATTGTTTGCATCAGCAGAGAACCTGACATCGGATAGTGGGCATGTACGGTAACACCCCCCATGACACGCCCCCAATTTTCTCCCATGACTTAAAAACGAAAACACGCCCTCGGCAGGTCCGACTGTGAAAGTGCTTCCAAGGAGCGGGGGGAGCATTGTTGCTGATCATGTGCTACAACCCTGAGCATTGTTCAAAAACATCTGAGCCTTCGCTTTTGACTGAAAGCAAAAACGCAAAAACACAAATGTTCCTACATCACTTCCTAACAACCGACTCGGTTTAATCCAATTGAATCCAATTTTAAATATAACCTGTCGGCGTCGCCCTGAATTGATCTCCAAGAAGCTGTTTATCATTCCGTTCGTCTGGAGCGGAGAGGCAACCGAAGCCCGACACGTGTGTTTAGACTGCGACCTCTGTGTCCACTTGACACCGAAGGGCCCTGGGCACTCGGCGAGACTCATCTGGCTCTATTTCCACTTGCATTATAGCCGATACCGCTAACGGTCCGGGGTCCAGAGGTGAATCGTCTTATGTAAGGTTGTCGTGATCGGGCTTAAAGCAAACGATACGTGTATTGATTGTGTCCTGTCAGCAGAGAGAGGAGGTTGCCGAGTCCCAGAGAAAAGGACAAGCGAAGATGCAGAGGAGAGGAAAAAGTGCTGTGAGAGTCACACCTTTGCATTTCAGACACTTTTTTCTATCCAAAGGCAACTTCTCGATGCAAAAAAGTCTCACCAGTGAATGAACTTTCCATCGGCTCACATTGAGGTGACATTGGAAACAGACAACGGATTCAGCCACATCACACAACAACCCCCCCCCCCCTGTCAGGTCAGGTCAGAACGGCGGAATTCTCACAAACGTACCGTCGATCACAAAGTGTCAAAGTTTTGAATCCAGCCGCGAGCGGACGTCTGCGGCTCTCGCTCACCCGAGACCCCCGGCTCTGCAGAAGTTGCCGTGCCCGCTCTCCTCCGCCTGGCAGCTCCGCTGTCGTGGTGGTGCTCCCCCCGGCTGCCTCCTCCAGACTCACAATCAAGACCGCCTCTGTCTCTATTAAAGCTCCCATCGGGTAATCGGACACCGTATACGAAACCAGAGACGCCAGAGGATACCCACACACGCTCGCAAACAAGTGTGCCCACACGCAGACATAAGACGCAAACACACGCAAACACACACACACATGCAAACTGAGTGTATTGTAAATGTGGGGGTCACCTGGTTTTGTCCTCCCTGCTCGCTCCTCCGTCAGCGGGATGAGTGAGGGTGTTATCGGTGGCTCTCTGATAGGTAGATTTACTTGGCAGGAGCCAATCGCCGTTGGGGAGAGTTGGGACCCGCTCCCCCCCCCCCCCTCTTTCCTGCAGAATAAGCATCCACATGCGGGATCATCCAGTCCCCCCCTCACCTTGGGGATTATTCTGCATTCTTCCCTCCACGGCGCTCGTCATCTCGCTCTCTCGGTACCTGCAGCCGTGCACATCTGCCCTGGGGCGGGGGATTCATCTTCCTCTTGTTCACATGCTTAGTGACACACGCTGACGTGAGCTGTTATTTCATCTGACACCGTGTATTCTATTAAGGTCCTAATTATATTTCCTTTTTTACTGTCGTAAATGTTTCCCAACATTTTTGCCAACTTTTCTTCTCATTTTGTAAAAGTCCCGCCTGGTGGTCCTGATGTGAATCTACTGTATAAACACATGCCAGCTCCTCTACTGCTGCTGTAGAAACGACTTCAGGGATAAATACTTCACTGATGTAATTTAATTCGGGAAGACATTCCCCTGCAGATTTTGTTAAGAGGGTTAATTGGAATGAGAGAGAAAGTGAGAGGAGAGTTAACGTTTTTCCTTTTTGTTGTCCCTGCCGGCTCCAGTAACTTTGCACCTGCCAGTGACTGACGGTTTGTCAGATTAATACGGTAGCTCTGTGGCTTTGAAGAAACGCGACAAGGTTAATTAAAAGGTTAAATGCACATTAGAGAAAGGTCTCTTTTTTTTTTAGATCTGCTGAATCCTCTCGATGAGCAGAAACTTTAATCAAAGTTAATCGTGTGCTCCTTCAGAAGGGCGGCCAATTTGGCAGCTCGGCTCGAATATTGGGTTACCTGATAGAGGACCAGTCGCCTCAAGTCAAGAAATCGCTCCCCCCGCCCCCCCCCGCGGTCTCACTCTCGTCCTGCTGCAGCCGGGAAGTTGGCTGCCTGCTGGTCGCCTGTAACATTGCGGCGCAAGCAGCACCACTGCAGGCAAGGGCACGCGGCTTCAAGGTCACAGAGAACTGTTCGAAAGGCTTCACAATCGACGCTTTGCTATACACATCATCACCTCCCAGCATCTCGTTGTGTGCGCTCACGGGCACATCGTGCACACATGCAACCATGAATATAATGTTTGTACCGGAGAGATATACATTCAGGAATTTCCATGAATAGAGTGTAAAGGGACGTAGGGACGTGCGCACACAAAGATCACACTGACTCAAGATCCTCGCCATGCAGGTGATCCTTTTCTGTCCCCTCCTGTGTCATTGAGACTATGACCTGTCACTTAAACACTCCATAATGGGATTCGCTGGGAGCAAAGAGAGACAGCAAGACGGCCAGTGACGAGGACGTTCCACAGTCTGACACTCAGAGAGGGAAAGTAATCGATCCGTTCCCCTGCAACGCGATTTGTGTGTGTCGGTGAAAGTGGGAATTAAGCAGGAGGCGAATGGTGGAGGTATGAACCACACGATGAGGTGGGCTGCAGCTGCGGCAGCGTCCCCCTCGTCTCAGGGGTCCTGACAGGGGGACCGGAGGGGATAACGTCTCCCTCCCTCTGTCCTTCCATACAGCCTTCTATCCATCATCCATCCTTCCCCTCCTCCTCCATCCCTGCGTCCAGCCCATGCAGTCCCGATGACACCGTCACCTAACAGGCTGTGTTGACAAAGCAATTTCTCCATCAGCGTGCTCATCTGTGAACTACACTGATGCTGCACAGGTAAAAACATATACTGCACACGTCTACATCTAGATCTATGTCGAAATCTACTTCTACGTCTACACCTACATCTACTTCTACATCTATGTCTACATCTACATCTACGTCTACATCTACTTCTACATCTACATTTACATTTACATCTACATCTATGTCTACATCTACATCTACGTCTATTTCTAGGTCTACATCTACATCTATGTCTACATCTACATCTACGTCTATTTCTAGGTCTAGGTCTACATCTACATCTACATCTACGTCTACATCTACTTCTACGTATACATCTACATCTACGTATACATCGACATCTAAGTCTACATCTACGTCTACGACTACATCTACATCTATGTCTATGTCTACGTCCAGGTCTACGACTACATCTACATCTACGTCTACATCTACCTCTACATCAACATCTAAGTCTACATCTACATATACGTCTACGTCTACATCTATGTAAACATCTACATCTACATCTACGTCTACATCTACATCTATGTATACATCTACATCTACATCTACGTCACGTCTACATCTAAATCTACATCTATGTATACATCTACATCTACATCTATGTAAACATCTACATCTACATCTACGTCTACATCTACATCTATGTATACATCTACATCTACATCTACGTCTACGTCTACATCTAAATCTACATCTATGTATACATCTACATCTATGTATACATCTACATCTACGTCTGCACCTACGTCTACGTATAGATCTATATCTACGTCTACATCTACATCTATGTCTACATCTACATCTACATCTACATCTACATCGCTCGACTCTGAGCCAGGGATGCCTGAGCTTTTATTAGTACGGGAAGTATTTCTACTTTCAAACTGCTGCTGAAGCAAAAGTAATCTGTCATGACGACCTGTCTGATTTTTTCTCATTCACTATAACATATTACAATTTTAAATACTGCTGTCTGCAGATGGCAGTGACTAAAGCCCTTATATACGGATCCACTGCGGGTGACAGAATTTCAAAGTGCCTGTCAGGTAGCACAGATTAGATATTCCGGCCTAGTAATCTTATATCTGATGTAAAGGCAGACGGTTACTCCAGTCCAGTAATCCTTTTGCATCCATTGTAAATAACATACAAGGTTGGGTCAGGAGCGTACAAGGTCACCAGCATCTGCCGTACGTAAAAAAACAACAAAACATACGGCTCAAAACAAAGTGTTTGGTAAGATGAAGCTCAGTGTCACAATTCACGCGGACGCAGTGTCGGTGTCTCTCAGACGTTCACCTGATATCCACATGATGTCCCAAGACATTTTAAAGACAGATATATATAGTATGCTCATTTTATAGAGTTTAGTAAAAACTCATAATTTCATTATCTTCTATAAGGTCTCGAATACAGGTAAAAACAAAAACAGTGGGGGGAACGTTGACCGTACAGATGCATTGACAGATGTTTTTAACATTGTTTCGAGTCTGGCTATTTTTTCCCCCCTCAGAGAATTAATCAGAAATGAAATAATAAAATCATAAAGATAAACTTCTCTAAGAGCTGTTAAAACCCATTTGCTGCTCGTCGTCCCTCCTCTCTCCCCTCATCTCCTGTCTTCGTTTTACAATCACTCAAAAAAATAAAGGCAATAAAAGACTGAAAAATGAGATGCCTAAACAAAAAAAAACCTGCCCTACTTCCTGAGTTTCATTTAACAGTGTGTTACCCGACACCACACGTACAGTAAACTGTGAATGGTTCATTACAATGACATGAGTGTAAATAACCCTCATGGCCTCACTGCAACACAGCTGCTCACATACACTACAACAACTCGTCATATTTTAAGACTTTAAATAAATACCCATGAATAATATTTTGTGCGTGATAGAGACTGTGTCTGATCTCTGAAATGTTTCATTGGCTAGTCAGCAGAAATACTCTTAGACATTTTGCCAGGAAGAACATGCACAGATTCGTTCTACTTTCATTCAGTGACTTTTTGCGATTCGCCAGATACATTCATTTACAACATGTACTTTTAAAATACATTGTCCCAACCGTGGGACACTTTGACCTTGGTAGAGTGACGTCAGGTGTGTTTTGGCCTTGACAAATTGAAGATTGTTTGGAAGCCGTTAGTCTCCTGATTCTTTCTGCGCAACGTATTTTAGATCCACTAAATCACTGCAGTTCAGATACCCCTCCACACCTTCTACAGGTGAGGCCCCACGTTTTTTTTCAGCTCTATAATCATAAGGGACGGACAACAGTGTTGATTTTGGTTACGCAAGTTTTGGGCGTGTGCACAAAAAGGCGGGTGTCTGGTATCAGATGAATAGAAAGTGTATTATTGTATATTAGCCATTGCAAATAGTTTGTGCGTAAACATGATTCCAAGGAGACGGAGGCTTTTGTCATTCTGCACAATGAAGGTGAAGCATGAAGGTTGAAGTGACAATTAGCAAGAAACACATTTTGCTATTGAGTGGGACTTTAAATCCATTTGTCTTTCAGTAACTTCTCCGAGAGAAAACTTCTCCGTCCACACTCCCTGTCGTCGTCTGGACCGAGGATTTTGCCTGCGGTCGACAAAGATGCCCCTGCTGCTGACTCTGAGCACCGTTACCCGCCCCCCCCCCTCCACCCACCCCCCCCCCCCTCACTAAGGAGATTACGCAGCACAGGAGATCAGGCCGGAGAATCACCCTGATAGATGAACAGTGTGGACTAAATACTGCGGACTTAATCGAAATGTCAGGATTGTTTGCCAGCCTCACTAATCAAAAGACACGCGCTAATCTTGGGTGACTCCTTGGACCCGACGCAGCAGGGGAGGGGGAGGGAGGGAGGGTTTGGGGGGGGTTTGTTCGCAAACAAACCAATCAGAGTGTGGCCACAACATTAAACACTGCAATCCCCGGTGGTTTAAACTCCCTGATTAAATTACAATTTTTCTTTTGCAAGCGACCGTTCGTCTGTCGGATTTTTTTTCAGCTTGCTGTCAGAGCACAAAACCATCCTCTGGTATCAACAGATGAATTCATAACACAGAGGGAGGATGAACGACCACCTACTGTTCTGACTCCCAACGCTGCTCGGCGTCGGACGGGGACGGGGGTCCACGGCGGCGAGGCCCCGAGACTCCCGAGTTACCTCCTCACGTCCCCTAAAAAAATGATCAGAGCCGTTCATGAGCGTGAACCTTATGAATCATATGATTAAAAAAAAAGAAGAAGATTTAATTAGGATTTTCAGCATCGTAATCCTGAAGGTGTTGAAATAGTGAAAACAGAAATAAAAAAACAATCATAGCAGCATTTCATTTATCAGTTTAAAGATTAAATATAACACAATCCATCTCTAAATATCAGTTTACCATCATTCTTTTTTAATGATTTGGCTTATTTAAACATCAGCACACATGGCATTTTTCCCAACGTTCTTCTCACATCGCATCAGTCCTGATACCAAAAGCATCAAATTGAGTTTACCTCGTCATCCGGCGGTGGAAGAAGCTGCACTCGCTCACGCGTCCCCTCAGATTAACCATCTGACCCTGGCGATGGCACGAGTCTTAAGGAGCAGTTGGAAATCTCTCTCTCTCTCCCTCCGAGGTTTTGACAGGAGGCAGCAAGAGTTAACTGCACGAAGAGGACAGATGTTTTGAGCGACGGCACGATGCCGATGGAGCTGATCAGTCCGAGTAACAAACCCTCCCACCGCTCCCTGTTCCCCTCGCGCTCTTTCATTAACCCTTTTGAACGCATGGTGTGACTTCGATCTCTCAGGGGCTGTAATATTGCAGCTGCAGCAAGAAAATCTACACGACCTTCACCCAAGGTCGGCAGATGTCACCTGAAAACCTCTAAGTTCTTTGTCTTGTCGAGTCCGTCTGTCCAACTCTTGTCAAAGCAGCACCAGGCCCATTTTCCTCTCGAGTCCTGACTGAGCCCGTCCATCTGTCTGCCAGACGCCTCCTGCTCGGCTCTTCCGTCCTATTTCACACTCGTGCGTGGGATTCACTGGTTTTTTGTTGTTTTTTGTGTGTGCCTCTGTCGCTTCACCCCCGTTGACCTCTCTTTTGTCCGTTTACTCTTTTCTGAAAGTCAGTTGGCAGTTGACGGATGAAAAAGAGAGCGAGAGAGAGGGTGAGTGAGAGTTCACGCTGACACTGCTATTCATCATGACTGACCGGCATGAAGTTTGATACAGATTTTTGTTTGGTCCAGTGTATTAGACATGTCTGTGGTCACGAGTTGAGTTGAGCTGTTAACTGAAATGGTACAGAAGAGTTGGATTTACACATTTGTGACCAGTCGTTCCGTTTCCCCCCCCTAGACCAATTCTGCCCATATCCACAGATGCAAATTTAAATTCTCTCACAGCCTTTCTCACTGTGTGGAATCACAGACTGTAAATAAAGATGGACGCCGCCGCTCCTCTCCCTTCCACTGTACAAACTATATCAGTGCTGGACTGCTGGACCCACATAATACCCATCATGCATTACCCCGCTTCGAAATACACTTTCCCGGGGACAACATTTCCTCGTGGCTTATAAAATATTTCTGCACCGAACCCCCCCCGGGGACGTCTCCAGTTGCCTTGTGCTGCCTCGGCGTATTTGGCACGTGAGGGGAATGGGACACCCCGGCAGGCGCGAGTCCGAGAGAGAAAAAAGCCCCGGCCGCTGCCGTGCTCCTGGGGGCGGACGGACGGACAGGCACTCGACTTGAAACACTGGGTATCTTCTTATCCGGTGGAACGTCGTTAGCCGTCGCCGTCGCGGCGTGGGCCTGCACGGGCTGCTGCCCCGGGACAACAGAGCTGTGATGAATCTTTCAGGTTGTACAAGAGTTTTCACACAAGGACGGGTGTGATGAAAAGTAACAGAAGAAATGACCTAATGGTACAGTAGTTAACTCATCAGGGAGATAGTCTCACTGTGTCTGCAGCTGCCAGTCTTCCTGTTTGAATTAATAAAACATTTAGTTGGAAATATTACTTTTTTTTTTTCTCCACACCACTGGGGGAAAAACAGACTTGATGAAAAACAATTTCTTCCATTGTGTTAAGGCCTTTTTTCCCCCCAGCTCCACGAGGTTTCCGCAGGATCTCTCTCTTTGATCAAGCATACATAATGAATGAAGGCGAGTTTTTTTTTAAACCTCCTGTACTTATCTGTCCTCCTCACCGCTCACACCGTCAACGCTCCACTGCAGGAACCCAGTGTGTCGAAACACAGTTTCTCACAAGAAGCGTTGGACGTTGACTTTTTAATATTGTATTTTTTTGGGGGCCAGGTAAGCAAATATCTGACTGCAATGTGGTTAAAGCGGCGCTTAGCGATATTTTTGCAGCTAAAAAATACAGATTAGAACAGCTTTCACGTTACAATGACCTGTAAAGAATAACCACGCGTCCATACAGTTCCCCTCAGTTCTGTTCAATTACTCTGAACCGTTTTGTTTTTTTTATTCTCACCAGGAAGTGAGAAACCAGCTGTGAACTGTACCTGCTCAGCACTCAATTGGCAAACACACCAAGTGAGCGACTACAGCTGGTTGAACAGTGAAACATTTAGCAGCTGAAGAAAATCATATAGAGGTGTTTTTAGGAGTTGGTTGAAATGAATATGGCACTAAAAGGAAGAAAGGACATTGAATGGGGGTGCAGAAAAATCACTTCCTAGCCTTATGTGTTCTTTTAAAATTAATTCTCTATGACTGTTGCAGGTTTTCCCTTAAAAAACCCTAAACCCACAGTGAATTCGACACGGCAAACATCCACAGAGACAAATGTTCTGCCTTTGTCCTCAGGCCCCCGGGGAACACAAGCAGCGTCGTCCGCACAGTGATGACGACGTTGTTTGAGGCAAGAGGTCCTTTTCTTCATCAAGAGATCATCGCATACATAATGAATGAGCTCTGTGAATGCAGCGGGACACACGCACACACACACACACACACACACACACACACACACACACACACACACACACACACACACACACACACACACACACACACACACACACACACACACACACACACACACATCATTGCGATAAAACCAACCTTTTATATCTGCTGTTCTCAGGGAGAAACCAGTTTAAAAAAAAAAATAAATCTAATTCTGGATGCGTATTTGCCAACGTTGTCACAAAAATGATCATACTGTGTAAGAGCCGAGAGAAGGTGGCGGGGAAAGGAAAAGGACAAAGAGCTCGTAGGTCTTAACATAATGCAGTGCGGTAGAGTTCATTTCAGATTTCCTGCTCCGGCCCTGTACACAATCTCAGAGTCGGAAGTGGGATGTAAAAAGGTTGAGGACGCCCTGGGACTGAAACGTTTATAAAATATTAACTCACGCAGGATATTTAAAGCCTCTGACATTATTTCCCCGGCTGGCATGTTGGAAATGGCCTCCGCACGCCGTACTGTGCGCGTCGCCAGCAGCAGGGATGCAGATTTCACTCTCAGCTAAGTGGTCGCGATGAAAGAAAATGATTCCGGTCCTGAGATTTACTGGACCGACTTATTCCCATTGACATTAAAAGGTGGCGGAGGAGGGAGGTCCGCTTTTTTTTGCACAGTTTAGTAACAAGGAAGTGTGAATTGGCGCATATACATCCAGTTTGATTTAATCTATCATAATCTTTAGGGCATCACATTGGACAGCGTCATTACTTACTGTTCCCTTGAAACAAAAAACATTCACTTCACCGCCTTGGGCTACAATTTATGAATATGCTCACGATCGGCGCTCACTCTCACTATAAGGCAAATAAAATTAAAAATGACCATATAAATAATGAATTGAATTGAAAATAAGTCTTTGGTTCCATTTTCCTATATAAACTGTCTATGAGTTGTAACTAACAGCTTTATTAGGGGGTAATATATATTTTACAAATACATTTTAGATCAATTATAAGCTTTTGATATGGAACACTTATGGTTTGCTGAAATGGTTGTTTATATTTCTTTCTTTTTTGTAATAATGCAGTCATAAACGGTGGTGATCCATCTTCTAATATTCTGGACAGTCAATAAATGTTAAGGGGACTAGTTTGACATTTTGGGAAAATACTAATGTCAAAATAATCAGGCCACCACTCTTAATGTCTGCAGGGTAAATATGAAGCTAAAGGTTAGCTTAGCTTATCAAAATGAATGGAAACGGGGGAAACGGCTAGTCTGACTGAGTCCAACGGAAACAAAAAATCTGCTCATTGGCATGTTTATTAAAGCATAAAAGAAACGACATGTTTGACTTGCCAAGAGCATTCTAAGCCAACCGTCCTCTTTGCTGCAGCTTTACACTGAACATGCAGATGTGAAGGAAAAGCAATCTTCTCGTTTAAATCCAAGGCCCAGACACTAAAAATGATACGTCAAGTGAATGAACACCAGCGCGATGAATGTCTCACGAGCTAGAAGTTATTGTTATTATTAACTTACAGTGAATGAGTTGTTGACCACAAATGAAGGCTTTTTTATAAAATGTGACATATTAGAAAAACTGCCACCAGACTTCTATCAGCACTCTCCTCTCCTCCTCGCACATCGAGGCACAAACACCTCGAGGGCCCCCAGGCGTAAACTTGCTTTATTTGGACTCCATGCTGTACGTTGTTGTTGTCTGAGATGACGCACGATCGCCAAACCTGCACTTCCATTACTCCGATTAAACCCACTCGCACCACAAGGATGGCGCACGTTGTTTTATCGAGCTCCCCACGTCTCAGGTCACGAGGTCACTGTGTACAGTACAAACACCACAGCGACACCTGGGAGTGTGTGACTCTTTATCGAGTCCTGCAGCAGCCTGACAGTCGCCAGTTTCCCAGTGCCCCCCCCCCCCCCCCACACACACCCCACCTTCATTCAGTCCACCTTGTCATTATGCGAAAGAGGATTTCCCCCCCAGTTTGCAGGCTGCTCTTGTTTTCCATATTACTTCATGTCTCCTGGTTGTGTGTGTGTGTGTGTGTGTGTGTGTGTGTGTGTGTGTGTGTGTGTGTGTGTGTGTGTGTGTGTGTGTGTGTGTGTGTGTGTGTGTGCGTGTGTGCGCGCGCTTATGAGCTCAGGAGCATCTGTCCGTCGGCAGGTTCACCGTCCCCTGCGGGATGGGATGCACAGCTGGCTGACCCAGCCCATTTGTCTCCCCCCAGAGGGGTGGAGGAGGGTGTGTGTTCTAGAGTGTGTGAGGGTGCGTGTGTGTGTGTGTGTGTGTGCATTTCTTCTCATACCCGCTCAATGGGGCCATCACACAAACTGTGTATTGATCCTCCATTTGACTGAGGAGGGAGCAGGGGGTGGACATATGTCCGTCCTATTGTGTTTGGAAACCCAACACTACTGTTCCTTGTCTCCAGAGACTGAATCACTGATTAGACCAATGAATCAGTATTCACTTATAGTATTTACTTATGTAAATGTACTTAAACAGCATTGTAAATATACAGAGTTCTTCCAATAGTACATCAGGTTTAATCAGTAATTGTACTTTAACTAGTACTTATTCTGCAGAACATGGCCCGTTAGTGATATATTGTTACAGTATATGGTACAATGACATGATTCACTGCATTAGCTGCCGTTTACTGTAGCAGGAGGCCAACGTGAAGCTATTTCTTCTAATGTGTACAATGAACAGTCACAAAGTAGTTCTAACTCGTCATTAGATGCGTAAAGAAAGTATACTAATTCTATTAATATTAAATGAATTACTAATTTCCACGAGTTTTTCTTTTCTTGGGAAATATCTTTGGGCCCCCAACAGAAGTTTCTTAAACAGGACCGTGCTCCATTGTCACGGGTCAAAACGCTGGACAGACGCATATATATTTGATTTTATACGCTTATGTCCTTCTTCTAATTTAAGATATTAAGTCTGAATAGTGACAGAAATGTCAAAAGTACATTATGTGCATATGAAGTGTTTGGAGTTTGAAGTTAAGTGTCAATTCCCAAGTCAAGTAAATATCATAATTGTACTGAGGAACAGCACTGAGGTAAATGCAGATATTTTCTGCCACTGCATATTGACAGTTTGTTCTTATCTATTTAAATTGTAAATCTATAAAAATATATTTCTATCTAACTCATTGTCTGAGGCACAAACATTGTCCTTTCTTCCAGAACACCCCTAGAGGGCAGTGATGCTTTTCCCTGACACGGAACAAACAAGAGTCCAAATGACACTGAACCGAACATCTATCAACATAATCTTAATCTTCTTTAAAAAAAACAACAACACCGTGACAGTGACCGTGTGCTGCGGAGGCAACTCGCGTGAACTCGATCTCCTCACTGCGGTGCTTCTCACGTGAGGACCGAAACGTCTCAAGTGGCAGATATCAGCAGTTAATGAGTGTGAGAGATGAACACCTCCTGATAACGGGGTGTGGTCCGGGGGGGCCGCTGCAGCCCTGTTGGATTAGCAGCAGGTCCCACAGTGCCCGTCTCCTGACTACAAGGTGGGTAGTAACGGTGCCAGCCTTGTATGGCTGCTCAACCGTGCTCCTGTGGGCATGCTCCCATCCCTGACACACACACACACACACACACACACACACACACACACACACACACACACACACACACACACACACACACACACACACACACACACACACACACACACACACACACACACACACACACACACACACACACACACACACACACACACACACACACACACACACACTTCCCTAACAACAACGACGACGACACCACAGCCGTGGCCACCTGCGAGCCGGCCCGTGTTCCCCGCTGCCTGCGTCCTTTGCTTTATGGCTGCTTCCTCCTCCCGCCGGCCCTGGTTTCAGTAGAGCGAAGCAGCAGAGTGCTGCAACTGCATCGCCGGCTCAAAGCCAGACTACAGCGACCACAGCAGAGACGCGGACCGAGGAGGGACCCCCCCCCCCGAGTGGTCCTGCTCGCTGTAGTCAAACCACATAAGTGGACCAGAGAGAGCAGATATAGCTGCCGTCTCATCTTGTGCCAACTCTCCAAAAAAAACACAACAACAAGCCTGTGCTCTCAGGTGTAGATGTGACAACAATGAACACATTTCTGACTTGCTGCACATGGATGTCCGGCCTGTAGTGCTCCTAAAAGGTTGATAAGGAGGCATTTCTTTAAGATTTTATCGCGACGATGCTCACGTTTCTCCTCCTCCTCCTCCTCCTCCTCCTATCTCTTTCTCCAACAAAAAAAAGAGGCTATTAATAGAACAGCCTGCTCTGTCTTTTAAAATGCAGGGAGCGTACACCGTGCACTTAAAGGGAAGAAGAAGAAGAAGCTCAAGATACCGGAGAGGCGTTTGAAAAATGTGTCCCTCCACGCTGCCCGAGGCTACAGAGACGCTGGATGTCCTAAGAATAACAACAAAGAGGCCTTTGATCGATTCGAGGCGTTTCGCATTGGCGCAGACACCTCTTCGGCTAAATATAGCTCCCATAATCATCCGCAGACCAAGTACATTGACAACAATGTGATGCGAGGGGAAGGAGGCTGCATACACATAAAAAAAAGAAAAAACACCTCTCATATATTTTCACTTGCCGTTTCTTTTATATATATATATATATATATATGAAAAGAAATGTACATAATTAAGTGCAGTTAATCGGAATTAAAGACAAGACACACAATAAACACACGGAAGGACTTCAGTTCAGTTCTTATCGGCTTCATTTTTGATATTACTTTGTCAGGGTTATGATCATTGCGAAGGATTATATGCATTTTTTTTTTTAAATTTCACATGTTTTTCTTATGTCCACAGATTGTCCTCCTTGTCTCGTAAAGTGCAGATAATACTACGGTTTGAATCCAGACTTCACATACAGTATATAGTACATGTGTTTTTTTGTTGTTGTTTTTTTTGTTCTCCATCGTCATCATCATCATCATCATCATCCATTGGTTACTATTTACATTATTCTATCACATTTCATTTCATAGAAAGAAAATCCATTATCCACTAATGTTGATGGATGTTTTTCAGGCCTCTATGATACGGGGGGGGGAGGACACGTGAGGTGAACAACTGTACATACTGTTTCAGTGGAGGCCACACTATGTGGCTCTGGGGTCAAATGAAATAAATAATAATACAAAATAAAAAAAATGGTCTTTCTCAGACACACATGCATACAGATTTGCATATTGAGCATCTCGTTTCTCCCACGTACAGGAGCCTCGACTCAAAGAGCTGCCATCGCAGTTCAAACAAACCAGAGAGCTCAAATTCACATCCAACCAACCCTTTGAGTGTTTGACGTACAGCAGCAGCATATTGCAAAGTCTTTTTAAGTGTTTTTCACTTTTGCTCAAAGGTTTGTTTCAAATGGTCCGCCGGCTCCCAGGATCGACATACAAGTACAGTGCCGCATAAAACACAAAAATCTATAATGTCTGCACCTTCTGCCCCTCCCTACTACCAGCTCATTATCATTCTCTGCATAGATTTCTCAGTGTATTCACTGTCGGGGACGCTTCTCGTGCAGTGCATTTGCTGGTGGGTCCCTCAGCAGGTGAGAGGTGATTTTTATGGGATCTTTTCTTTCCACCGGGTAAAAACATTGTTCGGGTTAAATGTGCAGGTGCACCGATCAGGGTCTGATCCCACTCGTCTTTGTGCTTTAAGCAGAAATTGTTGACCACAACATCGCGTCTCACGGTAGATGATTTTGCTACAGTGACTTTGGCTGATGGTACAGTAACGTGCCCGATTCAAAACAGAACAGATAACAAGTGTCTCTTCAAATAGATTAAAATGAAGATGATAAGATACAATGCATGTGCATGCATAGACAAATATTTTTGGTAAGACTATGAGTGTTTTTCTTTTTTTACATATACAGATATGCTGATGCAAATGGCTGTTGCATAAATGCAGCTGTACAACTAGGCTAAGACACTGACATTCAGTGGTTCTTTCTCTCACACGCACGCACGCACGCTCAGCATCAACTCGCTCACATCAACCTTTGATCGACAACATCTTGGTTGGACTGTGGAGGGTCCATAAAGATTCTTTTTTTTTTTCTTTTCTAAACATCTATGATGTTTTTCACACAGACCCCTCCACCAAAAAGGATTATGGGAATATTGCTAAAACAACAATTCAATCTGATTTTGACCTCGAGTCTCTGTCCATTTTCACAATGACCAGTCCACCTTTATCGTCGAATACAACTGCTCACGTTCATCTACTAAAATTTCTCCAGAAAACAAGAGACCTATTTGGACAGGGAGACGACTTCAGGAGCCTCGCGTCAGGCAGGTCGACGAGGCGTCCTGAGCACACATTGGCAACGATGGCGTAAAAACATCTTGCTACTGAAGGGTAAAGACCGTAGTGAGCAGAGGGAAACCCTAAGAATAACGATGTACATCCGGGCATGACGGAATTCACGTGGACTGTTGCTTGCTACACACCTCCTCCTGCAGTCCATCGCCTTTTCTAACGACCTACGACATGATCCACGAGAAGATGGAGAAAGGCAGGAGACTCCCTGTGTCGGAGGATCCCTGTGCTGCAGGTTAGCCAATATCTGCTACACTGCTGCTAATTATCACTTCCCGTTATTGACATTACTGCCTTCGACTGTTACCTTGGCCGTGATGAGCAAACGGGAAAAAGGAAATCTCAGCTGGACGCCGTCCAAGATCAGGAGCTAATTCACGTTCGATGCCAACTTCTGACAGCAGACTGAAGCTTCTGGCATCGGAGGCGTCTCAGCGGAGGGGCCAGACAGACTCCCATCTAAATCTTGATGTGGTGATGAGAGTTTCGAACGACGCCCCCCGTCTTTCGACAACTACTGAACCAAAAGGCAGTTTTGAACCTGAAGCGAGCCCTTCTAGTTTTTAAAATCCGGAGGACGTGTCGGGTTTGGTAGAAAACTCGCCGGTAAAGAAAAATGCTTTTGAAATGTCTAGTAAGAGTGTTTCTGTGGAACTCTGAAACGGGAGAACATATAACAGTGCTCAGAACAGTTATTAATATTATCATTTAGAATAAATACATGGCGATGATGTGCGTATTGTGGCTCTCTCTTTTAAACATTGTTATCTAAACTTTTAGTGTACTGTATGTGTTCTGTCTGTATACATATATTTTTATATATTTATATATATATAAGAAATAGATATATCTATTACAATTGATTTTTTTTGTCTCAGAGGCTTCTTCTTTGAGCTTAAACGCATGCTTCTAGGAATGTCTTTGAGGTCATGCAACACTAGGGAGTAGGGAGTAGCATAAAACCCGGATAAAAAGGCAGTTCGGGGGGGGGGGGGGCATTATTTTCTATACACAAGTTTTGCTATTTTGGATCACGAGGACGTGATCGTGTGACACACCTGTGGAAAAAGACAGCGCTACAAGTCTATCACGTCTGCGAGGGTAATTATTGTCCAGAACTAAGAGTGTGAGCTGTGTTTCACGCCTGAAATCACAGCTCGGCTGCAGCGAAACGTCGAACGGCGGTGACTTCTACGTGGAATGTTGACATCGACGAGGTCTCCTCCGCATCCTGGTTAGCGTATAGGATTTTTTTGGGCCTCGTGATTATTACTTAAGAAGCCCTCTAACATACAGCTTAAGGTTTTTTTTTTGTTTTGAGACAGCGAGACCCACGAGGATACTTTTAAAACCGTGGGTTTGTATAGAAGGCAGTGTACAGACGAATATACAGTGGCGCGATGAAGCGAGTGGCAGTCGAGAGAAACAAGTGGAAATTCTCATTCGGGTAAAAAAATGTCATGCATTTATCTACTGACTACATTTACTACCTATAGCACCTACCTATCTACCTAATGGCTATCAGTTCAGTCACAGTTATTCTACCTATCTATATGAATAAGTAATGTGTGTGTGTGTGTGTGTGTCAAACTGTGATAAACAAAACAAGAAGAAACATTCAGGCTGTCCTCAAAGCTCTGCAGTAAGACCAGTTTGGGTGAATGGGGGGGGGGGGGCTTGCATTGTAATACATACAGTACATGTAAGACCAAAGCAGTGAAAAGTCAAGGCCATTCTCAGTCATTCATCAGATACTGATGTCTACTGGGAAACAAAGGTGTCGAACCATGAGCTGAGCGCCGACGGCCGTCATTCATCCTTGCAATAACGTGGTGTTAACTTAACCACAAAACCTCGTCACAAGTCACCCACGGGCCACGGCGGCGCGGGAGCGAGCTCGCGTTAATGCATCACACGACCTCTTTATATCTAAAAACGGTGCGGCATGAGACAGTTTTTGTTTTCATCGGCTCCGGGAAGCAGCATATGTAAGCGCGTAGCAAGTAGGGCTGTTCAGTCAGCGCCGGGCAGAGCAGTGTGCCTTGGGAAATGAGGAAGCAGGGGACTGAAGCAGGCCATGTGTTGTGCTGCTTTCTTTAAGCAATATCTATTTATTTTTTTTTTATCTTGCAGTGTTTCTTCCTTTTTGTGCACTACTGTTGGCTACTGTAGTGAGCAGTCACCCACCCCCCCTTTTAAACAGCCACACAGATGAAGCCAAATCCATGCAGAATACAATTTTTTTTAGATTTCACCGTCTTTGACGGTAATCAGGAGTTTTTAAGGGCAAGTTGTGAAGCGTGACGACAGGATGAGCACAGAGTGAGTAAATGGTCTAATGTCATAATTTTTCACTATCATCATCATCATCATCATCATCAACATCCTGAATTCTATTGCCTTGATTTTTCCAGCACACGAGAGGTGGGAGGGCCGTACACCCATCCCATCCAGTTGCTCAGGCATCCAAATTCCCCGCTGCCGAGCGGAGGAGAACAGCGGATGACTACACGTCCGTGAGCATTTTGGTGATGTTTACATAGTTTGTGTTGGCCAGGGTGCAGTTGGCCGTCTTGAGGTTCTCCTCCTGAAAGTCCTCGTTGCTGTTGTTCACGGCCTCCTGGATCTCCATGTAGTCCGATTTACTGATGGTGGAGCCGCTCCGGCTCTTCTTCAGCTCCTCCGTCGAGTCGGCCTTGGCCACGTTGACCTGTAGGTACTGCGCCTGCTCCTCACCTTCGGTCTCACGGTGGTAGAAGTAGTTGAAGTTGGACACGATGACGGGCACCGGCAAGGCAATGGTCAGCACACCCGCGATGGCACAGAGTGAGCCCACAATCTTTCCACCGATGGTGGTCGGGACCATGTCACCGTAGCCGACCGTAGTCATGGACACCACGGCCCACCAAAACGCATCCGGGATGCTTTCGAACTGCGACTCCGGCTCATCTGCCTCAGCGAAGTAGACCGCACTGGAGAAAAGGATGACCCCGATGAAGAGGAAGAAGATGAGAAGGCCGAGCTCTCTCATACTGGCTTTCAGGGTCTGACCCAAAATCTGAAGGCCCTTCGAGTGACGAGAGAGTTTGAAAATTCTGAAGACTCGCACTAAGCGGATGACCCTGAGAATGGCCAAAGACATGGCTTGCTGACCCGCTTGACCATCCTCTGGCCGGTCTGCCAGCTCTGTGCCAAGAGTGATGAAGTAAGGGATGATGGCAACAATGTCAATTATATTCATTATATTACCAAAAAAGCCCGCTTTGCTGGGGCAGGCGAAGAAGCGCACCAGGAACTCAAAGGAGAACCATATAATGCAAAGAGTCTCCAGGATGAAGAAGGGGTCGGTGAAGTAGGCATTTGTGTAGATGATGGTTGTGGTGTTGGTCTCGGGTGAATAGACTGATTGAGACTTGTGCATTTCGTCCTCGTCGTTGCGGAAAATGGGGAGAGTCTCCAAGCAGAAACTGACTATAGATATCAGGATGACCATGACAGAGATTATGGCGATAATCCTAGCAGGACCTGAGCTCTCTGGGTACTCGAACAGCAGCCACACCTGTCTCTGAAACTCATTGTCGGGAAGGGGCCGCTCCTCCTCCTTGATGAAACCCTCGTCCTCTCTGAAAATCTCAATAGCCTCATCGCCCAGCTCATAGAAGCGAATTTCCTCTGAGAAGATATCGAGGGTGACATTAACGGGCCTTCTTAGCCGGCCCCCTGATTGGTAATAATACAATATGGCGTCAAAGCTGGGTCTGTTCCTGTCGAAAAAGTACTCGTTCCTCAGCGGGTCAAAGTAACGCATCCTCTTTTTTGGGTCCCCCAGCAGGGTCTCTGGGAACTGGGAGAGGGTTTTGAGTTGCGTCTCAAAGCGAAGCCCTGAGATGTTGATGACCACCCTCTCGCAACACTCGTGGTCGGCCTCCGGGTCGTAGTCCTGCAGGTGCCCCGGGTGTGCAGCCGCCTCGTCAGAGGGGTCGCCCGTGGCGACAGTCATTCTGCGGGGGGAGGGGGCCGGCACTTTTCAGTGAGTCTGGGCCAGGCGAGGGAGGGGGCTCGACAGCGTAAAGACCCGACGGCCACAGGATGCCACCTAGGGTCTGACTGCATGTGGGGACAGACAGAGCAAAGACAGACAACAAGGTCAGGTAAACCTGAGACATGATTCAGCATCTCAGTACCCATTTAGTCCACAGACATCAGGACGCTGCTTTAGCTGGAAGAGCAAACAGTGACAAATAGATGAAAAGGAAGCCGCCCTCTTGAACAATGTCAAAGTTAGATTGTCGTGAGAAGGTGGTCGATACCAAAATCAATCATGGAAACTTGAAGAGGACTACTGGCTCCTGACTTGGGCCCATTTAAACGCAAACAAGCAAATCGCCTTGCCTATGAATTTCTTCAGTAAAGATAAACTCGCCAAGTGGCATATAAAATGAGCAGAAGCTCATAAATGGAGGACACTGATCTGCTGCTGTGGACGATGCCCGACGAGATGAACGGGAACACCTTTAGCAGCGAGGACATGCACAGATGTGGCAGTGCAGCAGGCACCAAATTCATACAGATACGGCATCCTGTCGAGAATGTCACAGATGACCACTGCAGTCTCAACACAAATGTACAGGACACTTTTGAGATTGACTGCAGCAGCGATCAAACACCCAAACACACACACACACACACACACACACACACACCTCACGTTAACGGACTTCAGCTTAGTTCTTTTTGTTGGAGCCTTTTGGCCGTGAAAATGGTGCCCCGTCTCTGAAATATTCAGAATCATCTATAAATAATTCATCCATAGAAGGAAATAGGTCCCAGAAGAAAGAAGAAAAAAACAACAACCCGTATCTCTCGTCTGCATCATCGCATCACCCTCACAGAGTGGGGAGCACAGTTTCACAGGATGCAAAATCCCCATGAACCAAACCATCAAACGCCATATAACTGCCCGTTTACATGGTCGTCGTCACGATTTGAAAAGCAAGTGCAAAAATCACAGTCAGAGCCAGAGAGATGTAATGGGAGGATGGGTGAACGTATAAGCTGCTTTTATTTCTCTCTCTCTTTCTCACACACACACACATACCTGCTGACATCTTCATATCTGGATGTGAGACACTGGTACCAGGAAGGTGAATAACCAGCTGCGGCAAGTCAGGTCTTCTGACTTCATGCAGCGGGGATAGGACATCAGAGAAAAAGAAGAAGAAAGAAAACGAGACTTCTCCAATAGGGGACAGTGGGTGATATTCACCTCATGTTGTCCGCAGCATCCTTTGGCCGTGCACGCCGGGTACAGTGAGCCTAATGTGCGGGTGTGTCCTCCTGCCCGACTGCCGTGGGATGGCGATTGGTAAAAAGAAGAGAAGGAAAAAAAAAAAAAAAGGGTGGAGGAGGAGGGGAGCGATCGCGGAGCTTGCTGGTGCTTCCCTTAGTACACCAAAGATGCTGGGATCAGCAAAAAAACACACAAAAAAAACTGTTCCTCTCCACGCCAGCGTGACAGGGCTGCGGCTGCACACAGACAGCAAAGGTAAACAGTCCCGATGAGGAGCTCAGAGAGGAAACATCTGCAAAGGTGGGGAGGAGGCGAGGCGAGGGGTACAAATATATATATATATATATATATATATATATTACCAATAATTAGCCAGGTGCTGGGGGCATGCATGCATGAATACGCATATGCGTCTTTTCATTTCAAAATGCGAATAAACATTTTACCATCTTCTTCTTCTTCTTCTTTAATCACGCACTCGTGCACGTAAAGCGACTTGTCCACATGGACCCAGCGCGATCATGTGTGCGCGCCCCGACGCCTGCTGCACAGACACATGATGGTGAGCGGAGCAGCATCTTCAGACGCCGACGGTGAGAGCATCGTCCGACGCATGGTGCCACGCATGCATATGAACACACATTTGAATGGGCCTTTATTGGACCCGCAGCAGCAGGTGACGGGGGGGGGGGGGGGGGGGGGGGGGGGTATGAGACATGAGAGGCGTCTGGAGTGTGGCGGTGGGCTGGTGCACACAGCTCAGTCAAACCTGCAGTCGGGCAGTGCTGTGCATACCAAGAGACGCGCTGCTGCTGCTGCTGCTGCTGATGGAGATGGAGGAGGAGGAGGAGGAGGCAACAAGAGGCGCGCTCTCCATCCTGAACCACTCCTTCACCTTCCATCTGCAGTGTGGGCACTTTAAAGGGGCACATGCGTCTCCCTGCGTTGTCCGGCACGGCGATGCTGCTGCTGCTGCTGCTGCTGCTGCCGCTGCTCACTTGATTTCATGTGATCGATTATAGACTTATAACTGACCCTAACAGTTAATATTCGGATCACAGCCACTTTTGCATCAATGTCGAGTTGAGAACTATTAACAAACAACTGCATCACTGTGACGAATGAAAAATGTTTCATTGTTCACCCTTGCAACCAATCTGCACGGACAAGGAGACATCCGGGTGTTTTATTGTTGAAATTATTATTGCCAATAATCATACGTCCACTCTCTGCATTGTATATAGTCTTTTTAAAGTATTCTTTCTTGTATATTTTGCCTCTTTGCCTTGTTGAAACTTGCTGCTGTAAACAGGCGAACTCCCCCGTCGTGCAGGGATTAATAAAGTCTCATCTTATCTCAACTCTTGGTTTATTTGTACTTTTTGTGCGCTGCAGTTAAAACGTGTAACCTTTTGCCTGGCGACGAGCTCCATTAATAATAGATTGGAGGGAGACTTAAAATAGAGCGAAAAAACCTCCCATCATTGTGCCTTGGTGCTCGATTCGGAGTGAAGAACAATAAAAAAGTCAATCAATAGTAAATCCTCTCGGCCCATCATTATCATCATCCCTGGCGTTTGGGAAAATGAAAGTGCCCTGGCCAGAAGTGACCTCCTCCACAGAAGCCAAAGGTTAACGGGAATCACCCGGGTCGTGGAGGGGAGGAGGGGGATAGGATGTGTAGGATGATTTGTGTGGGACTTGGCTTTGCCAAGGTTACTCCTGCCAGACCCCGGGAGCATCTCGGGCCCCCCGGCGTCGTCCCTTCTGTCTGTCTGTCTGCTGCGACACATGCGGATATACACCTCTCACTATCTCCTAATGGCTTTCCCAGGTTCCTCATGGCAGCGCAGCCATTATTTATGAGCCGGGGGCCCTTTACAAAGGCCGTTAATGCGGCCTCTAAAGCTCAGTTCACTTCTTATTAGCTCACTGGCTTTAATTAAAAGGGAAGGGACCCGCCATACTGTAAATGCCGCGAGCGTGCTAATCACTTGTGTATAGTTGGCACGAGGGCGTCAACGGAGAATTTGTTTCCAAGACGTATTGATTTCATGACTCCAGATCGTCTTCGTCAGATGTCGCTCGAGAAAATGAACTTGAGGGAGCGGACGGTTCTTTATTACTGACTGACAAGTCGTTTATTTTTCCTGCTGCTGCAGGTTCATTTTCATCTCATGGAGAGAATTTATATTCATTTTTTTCTTAATCGAACAGGAAGAAACTTGATCCCAACTGAACTTCAGCACTGCAAAGGGTGATTTTCACCAGTAAAACAATCTGTCACAAATAAACATAAGATTTTTTAAGAACTTGACTATAAAGTCTGTAAGAATATAAACAACAGTGAGAGTCCGAGCAGACGTTTGATCCCAGCTTTCATTTGAAATGCTTCTAGTGGACAACTATATACCAAAAACTTGATGTGATCATGAAGAGAGAAACATTTTCTTTTCTGTACCAAAAGGTGTTGAGGTTCGATACCCATGCAGCTCATCCAAAGACATAGAGTGTTGAGACATAAATAAAATGATGCAACACCGCCCTGTGTATAATTCCTCATTAGCAAACTCTCCCGTGCAAAATTCATAGAACCACATTTATCGAGGACGTTGTGCTAAAAAGATACTAATTACTACACATTCTGAACATTGTCTATGTTAATGTGGTTTTTTTCCCATGTTTTCCCTCCTCTGGGTTTCTAGCAGTCCCCCACAAGCCTGCCGGTAAACATTTATTTTTCGAATGCATCTTCTTCACTGAGACTCAATTTGTTCAACCCTCTGGGGGAGATGAGTCATTTCAGCATCATTGCCCAGGGTCAGGAGATAGAAAGTGAGGTTCCCCCGCAAAAGAGGCCAAGTTGTACACACAACTGAGGCAGCGGGCCTCGCGAAGTGGAGGTAATGGATAAAAAAATATTGGATTAGGTACACAGATATAAAGCAGTGCAGTGTCTACTGTGGCGACCTGTACATCTGAGGCAGCCGCCACAAGTTTCAAACACACAAAAGCCCAAACGCGATTCAACTCCAAGACCCTGCTTTGCTTGTTTTCAATCCTCGACATAATCGTAAACATAATGCGATAAGATGGAAACCATAAAGCCCCGAAATACGAGGTTCATTTTCGTTATTCGCTGCTGCAATGAGACAGATGTTCTGCCTCTAGATATGACGGAGACGAAGAGGAGAAGGAGAGGTAAGAGAGGACATTGTGCAAAGAGAGGGAGGAGGAGGAGGAGGAGAAGAAGAAGAAAAAGGAGGGAGGGAGAGGAAGCGAGTCGCGCTCGTCAGATTGAGGCCCAGCAGGAGGAGAGGGCAGATGCTGGAAGGGAGCCAGACACCAGGAGAGACACAAGGACACTGGCCCACTGCGGTAAACTGCCAAGCTGCAGCTCACAGAGAATGAGCAACACACGTCCACCACGACACGAGCTTATCCCCCGAAACACGTGGCCTTGTAGAGCACCGGCCGCTGTACCTGTACTGTATCTTCCATATGATCACAGTTTACAGTCACCACGGCAAAAAAAGAAAGAAAGGAAAGGGAGGAGAATCTTGGCTACATTCAGTTGAGTGAGCTTTTGGGGGAGCATCAAGGACTACGAGTCAGTCGGTGAGTGAGTCAGTGTCGCGGACGCAGGGATGTCCTTACGCTGCATCACACTGTACAATGTGACACACTGTTCACAATGTGCACAGTGTGTGTATGAGAGGCTGAAATTCAAGTCAAGGTAAGTGCTCGCTGCAGGAACACTGGGTAACATCACACCAAGGTCACGGGCAGAAAGCGGGGGAAAGAGAATAAAACCCTTTGTCCGACAAGACTCCACCCCGGAATATTTGAGTTGTGCTCCACTTTTATAAGCAAGATTATGGGATTCATGGGACAACTTTGTCCCATGACACAAGGAAACAAAAATATTTGCTTCAGCCTCGTGCAGGGTGGCTCATCTGTGGCAGACACTGCTGCTGCTGCTGCTGCTGCTGCTGCTGCCGGACCCGACACCTGAGGGATGGGGCCGGCCCTCCCTCAGTTTCCAGAGGTCCAATGCCCTGACAAGACATCTGACCCTTCACCCTCCTCTGATAATATGGTACTTGTCAGTCGAGGTTGAGATAAACCAGACTCCTGGAAGGTCCCGACTAGCACCAGAGCATCAAAAAGGGAAATTGTTCGAGGTCAGCACTGCTACTGTAGCTGGGGCGAATCTTCATCTTCATGCTCGGCCTCATGTGGTCGCTACGTGCACGATATATATCTGGTGGGGGCAGCAGTGGGAGGAGGCTGGGCGGTGACATCACACCTACACTGGTGCCAGTTGGGATATTTCGGTGGTGAAGTTACAGCACGATGACGAAGCACTTTCCATTCCCCTGCAGTCAGCTGCTCTAGTTAAAGAGGAATTAAGTGTAGAATGTATGTTGCATTAATATTCTCCTCGTTTCACGGTTGCACACCTGGGACGTGTTCTCCGCAGCTGCCCGACACGAGGCTGGCTTTTCGCTGGCAGCTTCCGTACGTCTGCCCTCTTGGGCGGGAGGATATATGTGTGTTTTCTTTGACGAGCTTTGCGGGCGTCTCTTTGTCTCACTGAAAGCCCCGAGCACCGAGGTCCTGATGCAGAAAAGTTGAACTTTACGAATAGCCCCCAGAGGGCCATTACGCGTCCTCCAAAGAGCAGATGGATGAATGGCACCCAGAGAAATAATGGCAATATGTCATGTGTTTTTTATTTCTTCTTTCTATTTTGGGCAACAGCACTGAGTTGCAGTTTTAGGGCAAACGCTTTACCAGATAAAAATATCCTCAGAGCAGGGAGGACAAATGTGCAGTGCTGTGATGAATTGCACCGGATGCAGCTGCTGTCTCGGACGTGCTTTTGGTAAAGTTCAAAGGATGACAGCCAGCACCTCTCCTGCCACACGCTCCCCCATATCATCAGGGTATAGTAGCATGGCCAGCTGCTGCTGCTGCGAGGCATCATTCCTGTCGTGTGGTGAACGTTGGCACGATGAGGACGGCAAGCAGACGAGACGAGAGAGGGGCAGCCCCTCGTGGGCCTCCTCCGACGCACAATCCTGGTATCTGGTATCCTCTCGTCCGCCTTGGGCAGCGGTGTCGGAGAGGACCAGCTGTGGGAGCAGACGTGTGCGTTTCCTGCATCTGTATATCACACGTGTGGGAGTGCTGCCCGTCTGACTTGGTGCAGAGTGTGTGTGTGTGTGTGTGTGTGTGTGTGTGTGTGTGTTTGTTTGTTCTCTCCAGTACTTCCTGTTTCCTTATGACCAGGATTCCTCAGCAGATTCTGTGTTCTGTGTGGAATCTCTTTTTACATCTTTATGCTTTAATGCTGTTAGGAGATTCAAATTTATCTACAGATTCCAGATAAAAATACTCTTTGAAACCTTAATTTGAAAAAAATAAATAAACTCTTTGTTTCAAACGTTGAGGACAAGGTACGAGACATTTCCCACTGCTAAATAATCTAAAACTGGGTACAGTTCCCCAAAGAATAAGTCAGAAATATGACCAGACAGGTAAAGCTACACTAATATTTTCAGGGGGGCCACTTGGTGACAATGATATAAACACATTACCGACATAACATCACTGCAGATTTTTGTCACTAACAGTTTGGCAAACAGTTGCTTATTTACACATCAAGCAACATGAGCTTCCATTTAGGAATTCTGCCTCTGGCAACAAGTCCAATACTTCTGGCAAAAACAAAACACAATATCCAAAAATCTAGACTAGCTGCTGAATGCTTCACTGTGTTCACCAACTAGTTGCGAATGTTTGTCCTGGTCAGGAGGTGTACAGAGCAGGGCAGAGTAGTAGTATTTTGGCAGTACAAGGTCCCAAATTCTGAATAAATATGGATTAAACTCTTGGTGATTTACGCTTCTGTAATCAGATTCTTGAAATATTGATGAGTAAATACAGAAATGACTGACATGTTCTTAGAATAGTTCAAAGAAAAGTAACAGTGGGGACAAAATGAGCACACGATGAGGCCAAGGGGTCTGAACAAGTTTACCTCTACTGTATGTGACTCCTCCCCTCACCACAAAACCAGAGCACGACAGGCTGCACTGCAGGTTTCCCTCACCAGCGCCGCCGTCGAGCTCTGCGGGAGATGATTAACGGCGCCGGGGAACTCTGAGGCATGTTTTCATTTCCCCCTGGGTACAAGTACATCGAAGGAGGACTTTAATTCCAGTAGAGGAGACAGATGGAAAACGAGCCGGCGCAGCAGTTTCTGAGGCGCAGCACCTGGAGCTGTGGGACACATGGTGTCTGACGAGGGAGGAGCGATGAGAAGACTAAAAGACGAAAGGTTGAAATCTGGGAGAATCGCAATGCAACTGGTTCAATTCAAAATGATCCTGTGCGGATGGTCACATTTATGATGTCAGGTCTTTTTGTCATTCTTCAGAATACTGTTGACTTTTCCTGAGCATTATTCTTAGAATATGTTACTACATTTTTTTTCTTCAAATTTCACATTTGAATTTAGAACAGACAGACTGGAACAAACAAATATTTAAGCTAAGCTTACAGTACATTATGAATGAAAGAAACAACCTTTCTGCAGATATATTTTGTCACCTGTTCATACAGTATATCATTTCAGCACCACATGAGGCTGTAATTAATTTTCTTTCTTTCTACTCTCATTATTTCATGTCTTTTGTTACATTTTTGCTTACGTGTTGGATTTTTACTTGATTTTCCATTTCATGCTACAAAAGTACATTTTGCTGTGACAGCCCAGAATACTGCAAAGCAAATTTCAAGTAACATCAATGACTCCTTGTTTTTGGCTCGCTCAAAGTCATGGAAGCTGTAAGTAAGAAAGAGTTTCTTTTTTCTTTCACGGTCGCTGGCTCACAAACTGTAATTCCCTTTGTCTCCTGGGAAACATGGGAATTATGGGTCAGACTAAAAAGCCTCTGGGTGGAAGATGCTTGTAGCTTCCTGACCTGCTTGACAAATCCCAGGAAGCAACGTGGCCAGTTGTAGGACAAAACACTTTCCCCTCCTCACTATTTGGAGATCATATACAAACTCTAGTGTTGCATGAGTAAAACATGATAATATCAATTCCAATTCTTCGGAATTCATTATTCTATTTTCTTCTAATCTGAACAAAAATTCAGTATGTACTGAAGCTGTATCCCTTCCCTTTGCAAAGGGTCTTGCACGTGTTGAAGGGGAAATATTTTCCTGTTTTTGTTGACACTGGAATAAATTAAATGAGCTGTTTTTGAAATTATTTCATAGTTACTGGTGGTTTCGCATTGAACTGTGTTCATGATATTCTTCAAAAATAAATATATCACTGAATATACACATCTGTGACAAGGCCACAAAAATGATCCTTAAAAAGGTTTGTAAAGGTTGACTTTATGGCAGAGCTGATGAACTGGATTACATTAGATTATACAGTTGCACCTGATAAAGTGGCCTCATGACAGAAAATGCATATATTATGTAAGTATGTATATATAGTGACATCACTTATGTTTGGGGTCAGTTATACCCAAGGAGGTTTAACTCAGTAAAACCTCCTTGGGGTATAGAAACACGGTATAGAAACATTAAAAGAAATGATTTATAATATGCTATAATGATTCTTATAAAGTATTATTTCAAAAAATATTTGTCAACAATTATTACTGTTGTTTCATTGCAATGTATTGCCATTCATTATCTGTTTACACAACAGCCTTTATGCCCACAGGAAAAGTTATCGTTGTTGGCAAATACATTAGTTCAATATCATCTGCACAATATTTACCTCATGTCCAACTGTAATAACACATAAGATCCACCAAGGGGCAGCACTGAGCTATTTTCAGTGACGAGGCTACTGTGGGTTCAACAACAACAACAACAACAACAACAACAACACGGATCATCAGGGACAAAAAGCTGAGCATCTTTACCTGTATCTCTTCATGATTCAGCAAGAAGTTTATAAAAACTTTCTTCATTGAATTTGAAAATTATAATCAATAATTATTTTCTCAAAAAGCGGCAAATATCCTGATAATAAATGAAACATCTTTTAAATAATTTCTAAAGGAAATAATGCCTCCACATATTGTGTCCACTATGATGACATGTTTGCTACTTTTTTCTACTTTCTGAACATCTTTGGGTTTTGAATATACATCTAAGGACATAACTGTTCACTATTTTAGAACATTCAAAAGACTAAATATGTAATTAATAAAAAACAATAATCAACATATGAACAGCCATTTGGTGCAGAAGCTACAATTGGGAGTTTTGAAAAGCTCCCATACATATTCATATTGCCAAAACATGAGATACAGGCTCTGAGATTAATTTTCAGCGCACTCCTTTGAGTTTGCCTGTTTGTTTGTGTCACTTTGTACTACAAAGCACACAAGCAAGTGTCAGCTGGGAGGGATGAAAGGTATAGATGACGTCCGACCCAGTTGGCATGCCAACTCCAAGAGAACGGTGCTCGCATCTGAAACACAGAGCAGCCGCGGTGGTTTGAAGTGAAAGGAGACAAAGGCCTGGCTGCACTGATACAACAGCTTTTTTTCTTTTATGATATTCAAATTTCTACATTATCCACCGATACAATGCATGAAGCTATAGACACTTAACTTCACCTATAAGGGACTCAGAGTTCTGATTGATACGGATTCATCCATCCATTATGAAAAACCTATAAAAATGTCTTAAAAATGTTTACATGACATTAAAAAAAACAACCTACATCCACAGTTGCTCATGTCTCACCCTTCAAGGACGAGAAGGTGATAATGAACCAGTCAGAAAGTCTTCAAACAAAATTCCATGGTAACGTTAGAGATGGGGGGGTTACCCAGGAAACCACCGTCGTCATGGAGACTGCATCACAAGGCGAGTTCAGTGCCAGGGAGGCGCACACCCTCTCCCTCCTCCCATCCGGTGTTTACACACCCCGTCGTCACGTGACCACAAAACAATACGTGAATATGTTTCATTCATGCTCCCTGAAATTTGCAGTGATATGAATATTTATCCAGAGAGGTGATAATGATATTCTGTGTCCGGGGTCACTTCACTCTCATTTTTATTAAAGATAGACTATATATATTTGTATAGGCAGTTTCTGAATAAAAAATACAATTGTTCGTAAAACTCGATGTATAATCCATGATAAAGTGTCACCGTCCACACACCACTCTGAGGTTTATTACCGGAATGACAATCTGCACAAGACGCAAGAGTCCAACACGTCGACAGGTTATGATATATTGCATTTGGCCATGGAAATTCCCACTTAGTCTATATTCGTCACATCACTGGACAATGAAACTTTTCTTTCCACGAAGCACAAGATGTTGTTTTTGACTCTGGGTATAGACGCAGTATAGTGGACTGTGTATATGCTACACGTGTATCCCAGTGATGAACGACAACAACATCGAGATATGTATCAGGCATCATGTTCGAAAAAAAATAAATACATATCTGTTTTAACAAGCAGCTTATTGGTCGTTAAATGTATTTATTTCTGACACCAGCTTAATTGGAACGAAATGAATACTTTTCCAGTGCCTCATTTTTTTTTGTGCGTGTGTGTGTGTCACATTAATACTCGTCGATTTCTTAGAAATACTTAAAAACATGTGAATCTACACTGGCGAGTAAGCAGAATGGGAATTTCTCATTTGCGTAAAATTGAAGTTGCTTGTTAAGACAGATGTGCTGCGTTTATCCACAGACATGGAACTGATGTACGATTATATATATAAAAAATAATAATATCAGTATATAGCATGTTCTTTTTCCTTTCTGTCTTTTTTTACACGTCCGTGAAGATCTTTTTGATGTTCACGCAGTTCTGGTTTTTCTCGGTGGTGAAGTTGGGCTGCCCGAACGCACTGTTGATGCCCTCCTCGATCACCATGTACTCGGACTTGCTGAGCGACGAGGAGCTGCAGGACCGCCTCAGCACCTCCGGGGGCAGGTGCTCCAGGTGCTCCAGGTGCTCCAGGTGTTCCAGGTGTTCCAGGTGCTCCAGGTGCTCCAGGTGCTCCAGGTGCTCCAGGTGCTCCAGGTGCTCGCAGCTGCCCGAGCTCGCGTAGAGCGGCGGCTCCTCTCCCTCGGTCTCCCGGTGGTAGAAGTAGTTGAAATTGGACACAATCACCGGCACGGGCAAGGCAATGGTGAGCACGCCCGCTATCGCGCACAAGGACCCCACTATTTTGCCCCCGATGGTCACCGGATGCATGTCCCCGTATCCGACCGTGGTCATGGTGACGACCGCCCACCAGAACGCGTCTGGGATGCTGGTGAAGCTGGACGAGGGGTCGTCCGCCTCGGCGAAGTAGACCGCGCTGGAGAAGAGGATGACTCCGATGAACAGGAAGAAGATGAGCAGACCGAGCTCCCGCATGCTGGCCTTGAGGGTCTGTCCCAGAATCTGAAGGCCCTTCGAGTGTCGCGAGAGCTTGAAGATGCGAAAGACGCGCACCAGTCGGATCACCCGCAGGATGGCGAGGGACATTGCCTGCTGGCCGCTGCTGTTGGTCTGCCTCTCGGCCAGGTCCGTGCCCAGGGTGATGAAGTAGGGGATTATCGCGACGATGTCGATGATGTTCATGATGTTTTTGGAGAAGGTGGTCTTGCTGGGGCAGGCGAAGAACCTCACCAGCAACTCGAAAGAAAACCAAATGATGCACAGAGTCTCGATCACAAAGAAGGGGTCCGTGAACGGGCTCGGCGCGTAGGGGGCAGTGCCATTGACCGCGGGCGCCACCGTGGCTCGGTCTCGCACATCCCGAAACTCCGGCAGAGTCTCCATGCAGAAAATGACAATTGAAATCAAAATGACGAGCACCGAGACGATGGCGATCCCTCTCGCCGGCCCGGAGCTTTCGGGATACTCGAACAAAAGCCAAACCTGCTTTTGGAACTCGCGCTTGGGCAGAACGCGCTCGTCCTCTTTTATAAAGCCCTCGTCCTCTCGGAACTTCTCCATGGCCCCCGCCCCGAGTTGATAGAACCTGATCTCCTCGGAGAAAATATCAATGGGCACGTTAACAGGTCTCCGTATGCGCCCCCCTGACTGGTAGTAGTAGAGGATGGCGTCAAAGCTCGGTCTGTTCCTGTCGAAGAAGTACTCGTTCCTCAGGGGGTCAAAGTAGCGCATCCTCTTCCTGGGGTCCCCGAGCAGCGTGTCCGGGAACTGGTCGAAAGTTTTGAGCTGCGTCTCGAAACGCAAGCCCGAAATGTTGATCACCAGCCGCTCGCAGCATCCCGGGTGGCCGCGCACGTACCGGTCCGCCGCCAGGTGAGGCGCGGGGAGCGCGGCGGGCTCGTCCAGCATGTTCTCCACCGTCATGACGCCCCGCTTCTCCGCCTCGGCATAACCCCGGCCATCGGCCGCGCTGCTGCCCCTGACGTGCCCGGCAGACGAGGGCGACTGGCTCACGCCGGAGGTCCGCTCATCCATACAGGTGGTTGTGGGTCTCGGAGGGGGCAGAGCGCGCGCCACGCCTCCCTCAGCCAAAGGCGCGCAGCTCTGGAGCGCTGAGGCCGACGCCACTTGGCATCTCTTCTAATCATCACCGATCTGTGCGTATCCACACACTGAAGCGCTCCCCTATGCCCCCCCCCTCCCAAAACACGTCGACACCCGCCCACTTCGCGCATATGTCTGACATGTACGTCGGAAACCACCCGCCCAATCGGAAATTGACTTGACACTTACACCCATTCAAGTGTGATGGAACAAAAACACTTTGTGAATCACCTGTGTTGTTGATCTGAATTACATTATTATTTTCCCTGTGGACCCGCGTTAACCTTTCCACCACGTGGAAATATCAACAGATCGAAACTGCTCCTTTTTTTCTTCAATCCCTCACAATCAACACGTATCAATAAAAGTCCAGCAATGAAGCAGAAGTTTTGCACTTTCACTCCAAATACACAAAAGACAAAAAAGGGAGCAAACGCCCCGTTGGCTCTGCAATAAAGTCTGACAATGTTCATGTCTCTTTTTGACACAGATCATCAGTCATCTCTGCACCTTTCCCCAAGAAATCCGTCTGAGGAAAACGGTTTCATTTGGTCCAAACTTCCACACAGACTTGTCATGTCCGCGTACGTCACTGTGCGTCTTGTTTCCTGCTCAAGGTATATATTGCTCTCCATGGTGCTGAACACAAGCGCGCACCGGTTGGTAAATCAATGCACCTCGTCACCAGATGAGTCTCGGACTGTTTTGTTTATCCGTCGGCGTCTATAAAGCAGATGCGTTTGCAGACACTGGGGGGGGAGACGATGCTGCAGCATCAGGACCAGTCACCCCAGATTCCACTCGTTCCCGCCATGTGGTGATAGAATCGCCTCAGAGGAGCGACTCGTGCGTCATCCTCTGTTACAGCTGTGATCAATGACCAAGATGCACAAAAATAAAAAATAATAATCGGTGTTGATGGTATAATCAACACTGACAGGCTGCATCTGAGGCGTCTGGCCCCCTGTCTGTGGTTTTGGCAGCACAATGTGAGCGGTTTTGTTATTGTCATCTAGCCACTCTGTTTTTTTAATTCAACATGTGATACCCAGAGGAAAAGCTGAGCCGCTTTTCTGTCCAAATATGGAAACATCTACTACTCGGCTATAAATATATTGAGAAAATCCTCTGAAAGCCACTGACACTGTATTGACCTTTTTTTTTTTTTTTTGCAGCTGCCTGAAAAAAAAAGAGAAAGGTTCTAGGGCATGGGAAAACCTCTCACCGTCAGGAATACTGGAGCGAAACAGAAACGCAGACTTCAGTCGTGTAATAAATCAAGGTGACACGTGTATTTTGTGTTTAAAAATATCAAGAGGAAAAACAAATTTATTTAATTTATCTGTTCCACTACTGTACTGGGAACCCCTTGGGTAAACGTCCTCCGTTTGGCCAGGGACCTGAAAGCACCGCAGAGACTTCTTGTTGGCTCTGTACTGATGTTGATTTTAAAATTGCTGAGGTCTAAAGTTCAAATGACCCACATGTTTTGACTTGCCACCAAATCGTTGTAAAATCATACATTTAATGTTTTAGAAAAATATATTCTGTACACGTCTCTGGCCACTAAATGATTTGTCGAAAGACTTCTGCAACAGAAAAAAACGACCAAAATTTTAAGAAGACAGATCTTCAAGCCAAACAGGTTAAAAACGTTAAAAAAAATTTATAAAATAGAGATAAATAAATGAAACCAAAGATATAAAACAGAATAAGTGCTGCAGTATGCTAATCCTACCTGATACCATGTTAACATGACAAAAGAATTAAAGCAAATTAATAGGCAATCACATCAAACATTATTTGGTTTCGTCTTCTCCACCTTGACAATTTAGATCCCCCCCTTTGTTTTATAACTTTGAAAACTTAAAGCCACAGTGAGTAATTTTTTTAATTTTCTGGCGGACCTGGTGGTAAAGTTGCAAATCGCAATCAACGGAGCATCCGAGAGGGGACACTTTATGGTGGCGCACCGCTGATTCCATTTCCGTTTCCGGCAGCGCAGAAAATTCAACGCGAATGTGACGTATTCTGGACCGTTTTGTGCAACAACCGTATTCAACACGACGTAGCAAACATGGAGACTCACACGGAGGTCGGGTCCACCTCATTCAAAGTTGACGAAAACCCTTGGTTCTTGGCTGCAGGTGATTAATCATATATGAACACAGTTTTTGACAATATATTAAATTTCTGTGAATAAGTTCTTCTGAATATCACACACTGTAGCTTTAATATCGTTTGGTTTTGGACTACAAATGAGACGCTGATCAGTAGAATGGCTTTAAACAATTTTTCTTGATTCATTTTGGCACGGAAATTACTGCAATTTATGATAAAGCGGTTTTCTTTTTACCTTTTTTTAACCTTATGTTTTTTTAAACATATTTCAAATTACTTCAGTTTAAATAAGATAATCAGATGAAAAATAATAGGGCTACAGAGGATGATCAAAGGTCTTCAAAGTAAAAATATGTACACAAATATGTATGTTTAGCTCAGCTCGCAGTGTGGGACAGTTACTATTGGACGGTAATGTAGGGGTTAAGAGAGACTTATCAATACAGGCATTGATCGTCTTCTCCCTTTGATTTCAACAAGCTGATTGCCGAGCGATGTGTGTTGATATGTAGTCCACGTCACAACTTATAGATTCATGTTGCTTAACTGATTTTCTACTATCTGCTAATGTTGAAGTGATTATCACTTTTTCTTCTAAATCACCTAATGTCACATAAACACAATGCAGCCACACGTGCTCATCAACAGCAATAATAATAATAATAAAAGAAAAGATAACTCACAGTGTGAAAGTCATGCTGCTACAAACAACCTCCCAGTAGTAGTCGCAACTCAGTGATCAAGGGAAGTTGTGTCTGGGTTTCAGTCTCCATGGCAGCTAAACATTGGGGTAAAAAGGGAAAAGGAGTTAAGGTGAAGTTGCATAATTTCCCAGTCGAAACTTGTGCACGAGCAAATAGACCAGAAACAATTTTTCACATCATTCCCACTGAGAAATGAACATGTTACATATATCAGGATTAAAAGGAACCGGACGTTTGTGTGTGTTTGTGTGTTTGTGTGTGTGTGTGGCTACTTATTAAACACACAGCCATCAGCTCAACAGAAAGGGAGAGATATTAAGCTTAGACCCTGGTCAGGAGAGACTCTTTCATTTCACAACAACACTCGTTATCGAACAGCACTTGGATATGAGCCCCCACCCCTCCCCTCCCCTTCCCCCTCTCTGCTTCCTTTATCCAATTCACTTAAACATAACAGCTATGAATAAATTCCATTAAAAATTATTCCTCGGGGCCACGAAGCAGGACACTAAACACAGACTGAGTGTATCAGCCTCCGGGTTTCTCCGAATTCAGATCAGAATCAGAGTAATTGATTATCATATAGCAGCAAAACAAGAGTATACACATGAAGCGAGATGCTGCCCTGCCTGTTTTCATTGTTATGAGACGAGACTGTGTGTTGCCTCCGTATAGGTTTTAAGAGACAGAAAAGAGAACAAATACCCAAAACCTTTTTATATTGCAATCCCCATGGCGTCAGACACAATATCAAGTCACACTGCAGGTGATTTATTGTCGTAAACAACAAGCCAAAGAATTTCCCTAGATACCGACCTGGTTGTAAACCTGCCTATATGTCCAATCTCACGTGCGTTCCTAAATGCTTGATAGTGTTCTGTTTCCACGTGGCAATTCAGTCCACTTCTCAGTCCATCATGTTCTTGCCCCTTGCGTCGGCTGCCTGCTGAGGGATAAAACCGGCCCATTACATTATATTATAAACCCAAACCTCTGGAGCTCGGAGCAGCTAAAGATAGACTTCTTGAAAACATTTCATCGGTCTGAGAAGTTAAGAAAAATGACTAATTAACTCTGGCAGGAGCTGAAATTTTAAGCGACATTACAAATGACTGTGGGTCTGGTTTGGACGGGGACGAGGGCATTTGATATAATAATAATCCCTTCCCAAAGATCTTAAGTGCGTTTTTCATTCTTCAACGTTGTGGACAGAGTCGTGGAACAGAAGGCTGCTGGTTCCCATCAAACATGACAATGCTCCGACTGCTCACGGTGTAATGAGGAGCAAGGATTTTTCTCTTTTTTCTTCTTTCTGTCCATTCAGTCTGGCTCGCAGGAACACGCTGGCTGATCAATAAAGGCAGAGAGAGAGGGAGAGAGCGTCTATCGATCAGTCATGCGCTGGATGTGCTCCCTGCCAGCGCACAATCATTACACACTCGCACTGCCACAGCTATCATGAGCCAAGGTGAAGGCCAAGGTCGTAAATAATGCTCGAGCACTTTCCTTGCCACGGTCCAAAGTAGAGCTGCAACAGTTAATCGATTAGTAAATCGATTACTAAATTAATCGGGGGAAAAAAAGTCTAAATTCTCTGATTTCAGCTTCTTAAATGGGAATATTTTCTGGTTTTCTTTGCTCCTCTATGTCAGTAAAACTGAATATCTTTGGCGGGTGGACAAAACAAAACATCTTGGAGTTTTGGGAAACACTATCCACCATTTTCTCAACACTTCATGACATTTTAGGGACCAAACAACTAATCGATTAATCGAGAAAATAAACCACAGATTTATCTATTATGAAAATAATCGTTAGTTGCAGCCCCTAGTCCAAAGCGGCCAAGTGATCGACGGGTTGAACGAGCGCTGTGACTTCTGATTTCTGTCAGGCGATATCTTGTGAAATGCACGAGCAAGGTGGCGTGGCCTCACTTTCTACGTGAGACTGGGATGTAAAAAGGGGAAAAAATAGTGCTGTTTGTAGGTGCGTGGGTCACAATATTTGGTGTGCGGATGCTAAGAATTTGGATTTGACATGCTAAATGCTTCAGTGGCTCTCGTCCCACCCACCAAGGAAAAGTGAGCAGCCGCTGCCACGGTGATGCGTAAAAAAACGAGCGTGACACACATGGCGGCTGGGAGGGAATTCGACGCGCGGCATCTCATCAACTTCTCTGCCTTAATGTTATGGTTGCACTTCAAACACGAGCGCACAGACATGCCACTCAGAGCATATTCATATGGTGTATAATTATGTTTTGCACGTGATTCACACACACACAAACACAAACGGAGGCAGGTCAACACGAGACAAATAGACCGTCTTGCAAACGTGGACAAAAATAAATGTATTACACGTTTCTTACTTGAACACAAAACTTCAGATTAGCGCCATCTGACCTTTTAGCAACACGCAGACAGCAAATGTTTATTTCCAACAGCGGGTCAAAACTGTCAGAGAGCGCGAGACGCCCTTTTTTCCCCTCTGGGACGTGAGAGAATGTGAAGCGAGCATCAAGAATTACAACGCCAGTTACGACGTGTGACGCCGCAGTGTCGTTGCTATTCCAAACGGCATCCCTGCAGTGAAACATGAAGGTCGTGGGCAACGAGGAGGTCGTATGTTGGGGAAAAGATCCAGCCTCCTGGATTAGAGATCCCTGGGGAGGCCCGAGCTCTCCGGCCCCTGCATGACATGCTGTCACTGTTATGGATTAGTGGGGACGCAGAACGACCCCCCTGAGAGCCGCTGCGTTGCTTCGTATCTGGCTCAAGAGGGGTTGGTGTTCAGCATAGCGGAGAGGCCGCGGGCATGGACTGGGATGCTAATAAAGTCTCTCCGACTGATTGTGGACTGCCGAGCTCGGCCATTTGTTTTGTCAAAAAAATGTTGACGGGAGGCTGCAGATACGGGCTGAAGTAATCGAGGGAGGAATGTTGGCCCGTCTGGGATTTACTTAAAAACACACAAGCGACTCCCAGTTGTTGTCGTTGTCTTTATATGTCCGCAAGAAAACACGCCGGGACTGCAGATTGATTGAGGCTGCAGCTAAAGATTATTTTCATTGTTGCTTAATACGCAGAGTACTGATTATTCAGCCAATAAAACATCAGAAAAACATAACGATAACAACACAGCTACCCTACAGCCCACGGAAATGTCGTCACATGTCTTGTTTCGTCTAATCGACCACAAAAAAGCCGGAGAGTGTCCTGTTTGATAAGTTGGAACAATTAAAAACATTTTTTTTACTTTACTTGAGCAGTAACTCACTTATCAATAACTGTTCATCTAAACAATTGCGGATCAAAAACTGAAGTTGAAGTGGGAAATGCTTTAGAATTCGTGGACTATATCGTATGTCGTTATAGAGCTGCAACAGCTAATCAATTAGTAATCGATTACTCAATTAATCGGCAACTATTTTGAAAATCGATTAATCGGTTCATGTCGTTTTTATGAAATTTATTTTTTTTTAAATTCTGATTTCAGCTACTTAAATGTGAATGTGTTCTGGTTTCTTTGCTCCTCTGTGACAGTAAACTGAATATCTTTGGTGTGTGGACAAAACAAAACACCATCTTGGGGTTTGGGAAACACGATCAACATTTTTTCACAATTTGGACAAAACCACTTATCGATTAATTGAGAAAATAATCGACAGATTAATCGTTTATGAAAATAATCGTTAGTTGTAGCCCTAAGTCTTTCGTTATCGGGATTGAACTGACAACAGTATCAATGTAGCTGGGAAACAAAGAAACATATCCCCCCCTTGCTCAACTATTTCTGAGGAACACCACCCCGTTGCATTATCTCTGAAAATGATCAGGCTTGCACCTTCCCGCAGTAGCTGGTGCGAGAGACATCTTTGAAGTGCGAACCACAGTTTGCTCGGAGCAGATGGGCTGACTAATGGAACTCCTGACTGGTGCCGCGCGTCTCGCTGCCAAATCACAGTGAGAGGTGGCAGATCGGCTCATTTGGGGAACGGAGCAGGCTGCGGAAGGAATCACCAGGACGGAGACGAGCGAGAGCTCGGTAATAAACAAAAAACAGACATATGCTTATTTGATTTCGCTCTCCTCAGCCATCTGATTTTCTCTTGTCTTGCGTTATCTGACAAGATGATGTTGTTACTGACTCACTGCGAACCCTCGAGATGAAGCCGTCTCCAAGTATCTGGGCAAAAGAACACTGATGAAAAGAAATACATCACTCAGTCATTTAGAGAAAGGAAAGAAAGATAGTGGGCAGAGATTACAAGTTAATTTAAATGTTTTAATCTTAAACCATCGTCTCCGGCCCTCACATTGTCATCTGTGTGCAGATGGTAATACACTTGTTGTGCAGGAGAAACTCTGCCCAAACTGCCATTTAGTGACAATTCATGTATTCCAGAGCATAGCACCCCAGAGGTACGCTGACCTTTCCAGGAAAACGTCATGCGACGAGAATACACAATGTGTTTCTAAAACGGGAGATGTGCAAACAGATCTACAAATCTAACATTTCAGAGTCTTCATCTTCATTCTGTGTTTATGAGTGTTGATTCTGCAGCGACAGTTGTACAGATTTATCAAATGGCTTAATGTCTATGTGGTACCACTACTTTGAAGAAGGAATCTTCTATTCATTGACTGCCATATAAAGTAGTTTAACAAAGATGAGTCAAAAGCAAATAAATTTAAAAAAAAAAGGTAGAATAGAAAAATAAAATATGGCAATTCATCAAGCAGATGTTGAGATATTTTGCTGGAGTACTGGCATGACTAAAAATCCAGTGCTGCCGTGAACCAGTCCTGCCGATCAATCGGTCAGCAAATACAGGAGGAGGAGGAAGAGGTGGAAGGTGTGGAAGAAGAGGAAAGGAGGAGGAAGAAGAACAGGAAGAGAAAAATGGTTATATTGGATGCAGTATGTGTGCAAGAGGAAATTGTTTTGACTTGGTCTTACTGTATATATACAGTAAGACCAAGTCAAAACTATTTCATCATGCACACAGATGCTGGCACTGCTCTGATGGTATTTTGGCAAGGTGGAGGTAACCACAGCAACCATGGCAAAAAAAAAAGAAGAAGAAAAAAAAGGGACGGTATCCCATCGCCTCAATGATGCAATGGGGATTTTCCTGCCCATATTCCAGGCTGAAAAATTAACACTTTGAGATTAAATTTCACAGCCTACTGCCGACCACATGCAGCTTTTCCAAGCAGCTGAACCACACACACACACACACACACACACACACACACACACACACACACACACACACACACACACACACACACACACACACACACACACACACACACACACACACACACACACACACACACACACACACACACACACACACACACACACACACACACACACACACAGGTAGAAAGATATGCATAGCAGGATTAAAGACATCATACCAATTTGGCTTTCATATAGGATATTTCATATCCTGCCTAAGAAAACAATTTGAAATGTGGAGCGCATTTACATTAAAAACAGTTCATGTAGCACACATGCAGAACAGTTTCACACAAATAACAACCACAGAACTGCAGTTCCTGATGTGTCTGTCTGAGATGTTGTTTCACTTGTTATTCAAGAAAATCTATTGTCTGTTGTCGGTTGGCCAACAACAATCGATGGATATGAGCATTGCACAGATAAATGATGTTTGCGTTTATGTTTGCAGGTATACGCTAATATGACCATTTTTATTGAACTTAAAACAACATGCAGAAAAGATGTGTATTAATGTTTGGATTTTGTTTAAAAAATTATTTTTTTAATCAAAGTTGCTTGTATTTGTGTTTTCTTATTATTTATAGGTATTTATAATAAAGTTTATGGTTGAACTGTTAAATATCAACCTCAGTAACATTTATTTGTTATAAGGGTTTGAAAATGCCATCTCAGAAATCAATGCCTTATTTCCCCTACTCCCTATTATTGGTATACTGTACGCATCAGCCCCAAAAAAATCCATATTGGTCATGCTCTAATAACTTAGATTCCTGGTGCAGCCTAAAATTTAATATACTTTGATAAAAAGATTTTACAGATATTACCCAGCTCTACATCAGATTGTATGAAAGCCCTGTCA